>NC_060207.1:58876071-59182857 GCF_021130785.1 Homalodisca vitripennis
TATGGCTATGTAGGTTTGTCACGCATTATCTTGAAAGCCGTTTGACGCTCAATGACCAATTACCGTCTGTCGAAGAGTAAGGAACATTACGATTTTCAATTCTACCCCTCATACCCTAAGTGGAATACAAGCGCAGAAGTAAACACGTTTTACTGTAGTGGGATTCTTAGTCCAAAGTATGTAGGCTACTATTGGAATATTTACTGAAATTCACATATATATCTGCGAATATTATATTGGAAAACAATCACCCTTTTAAGAATAAAAAAACTAATTTGTTTGGCTTGTACTGTCCACCAAAATTCTGAGGGCTATTATCAAGTACATACAATTCAACATAACCAAAATCATTTCGAAATTGCGTCAACCTAAAAGAGTTGAAAAACTTTTCATTTTTAACCTAACTTAAATTCAATAAATTTAACGAAATCGTACATCAGCTAATTTTAAAATCTCGGCAATCAGATAGTTATTTATAAAACATGAATCTGTATCTCTCCTTTATAAATTTTATTTCTTTCGCGAGGCTTAAAACATATTCTACATAACTTTCGTTTATTATTATTGCTTCCCTGACTTATACATAGACACTGAAATATTTTATTTCAAAAACATCATCTCCATTGTATTGTGGGACGGAAGACAACTGTCATAATGTAAGTATTGAAACGTGTTAGCATTATTGATATTAATTTTAGTTTAATATTTGTAATTAACAATAAACATATCTATGCCCATACCATTCAGAAAACTGCACTGTTATGATTCTAGCCGCACTGCAATGATGTATATAGGCATTTATATAAAATCAGAAATAATAATTAATCAAAATTTGCCTTAACATCTGGCCCTCGTAACACACACACACACACACACACACACACACACACACACGCGCACGCACGCGCACGCACGCACGCGCACGCACGCACACACGTGATTTGTACTTCCGTTTAAAAAATATCGTATTATAGGAGACCTTCTCATTATGTGATTTCGCTACGAAAGCTGACTTTAAAGTTTCCTCCACAATGCTCCGAAATAGTTCAAGTATTACTGAAATCTTGGAGCTATTCAATAAAATGTTGCAGGGAAATTGTGAGCAAATCCATGGGTAAGTGATAGTTGTAATATAAAAAGGATTCCCACAAGACTTGGTTATTATATTTTGTCTTTAACATGATTAAATTTCATATCCCTCAGTGGTATGTTCGCTCAAAACATAATATGTGGCATTTACAAAGTAAAAGATTTGTAACATTCGATCCAATCAATAAACTGAATGTCCTGTCTACTCTTTCTTTAGGTGCCCATTGGTTGAAATAATATTAAACGAGGAATCGCATGCGGAACCATCAGCGTGGAAAAAGCCAATGTCAAAAGCAATAATGTCGATCCATCAGTTCTAGCCACTTAGTCCATTATTGAATATACTCTGGTTTCTACTTATAAACCTCTCTGGGGTTACTTTACTGCAGGGACGTGCTTACTGCATAAGTAACTCGATACACGGACTCGGTTGTTTACATGCAAACATTTAACTCTAAGTAGTTTTCCAGTAAAAACTGTTCATGTAGTATTAGTTATGTATTATATGTTAGTAGCATAGTTATATAGCCTATTAGCATTAGTTATATTTTGATACGATGAAATGAAGATCGGTTACAGCAGCAAATTGTTGCTGACTCAAAAATAGTATTTATAATAAAATTATATGAGGATGATATGTGCCAGCTTCAATAAACCTTTTTTCAACTTGAGTTTAAAAATTCTCCAAAACGCTTTTTAACAACTAAGGATTTCAGTTTTTTCGTCCTGCCAGTTAAAAATAGGCTTTGAAGATAGATTGTGTGCTGTATGTTAAAAACAATAGTACTTCCATTTCAGTTTGAAGAAGTAGATATATTTTGTTACAAATTAAATATTATTAATTTATTCTCACTGAATTTACCTGTGCCCGATTTGTATTTTGCATCAAAATTGAGCCTTTTTTCACAATTATTGATAACGCTAAGTTATTGGTGATCGAAAAACTCTTACAGTGTTTACATATAATATATTGAACAATTTGTATTTTGCATCAAATTTGTGCTTGTTTCGCAATTCATAACGATAAAGTTATTAGTGATCGAAAAATTCCTACAGGGTCAATATAATATATTGAATACAGTTCGAGACACAAATAATACCCCCCCCCCCCCCCACCCCCCCCCCCCCCCACCCCCCCCCCCCCCCACCCCCCCCCCCCCCCACCCCCCCCCCCCCCCACCCCCCCCCCCCCCCACCATAATGTGCAGATTTTCCTGTCAATTTCTTGTTCTATACACAAACACTATTACATATGTTATTATATGTAATAAAGTCTAAATCTAAGAGGTCGTATTGTGTAGACCTAAACTTAGATTAAATTGTTAACAATTTTTCCACACATTGGATATTTAATGTAATTAATTAATTTAAAATGTTTAATAATTTACATGGAATATTTTAATTAACAATTTTTTAAGATTATTTTAACTAGAAGATAGATATATAATAGCAATATTAATTCTTTAAATACCTTTTTATGCTATAAAAGTGAAAGATAAAACAGAAATTAAAGCAGGTATACGATTTGCACAATCATTGACTTCATTCATACTTTACTCAGTCACATGGAAAGAAAATAACAGGCCAGGTTTTAGGCAGGGTCATGAACCAGTAGTAGAGGATAAAAGTGGAGGATTCCCCAGCATAACCAGGATTTTTCAATTTGCACCTCTCTTCACCCCTCACCTCACACAGAGGGCTCTCCCAAGTAAAGAAATGTGTTTTAGTTGGTACTAGTATTGTGTAATTTTAAGCCGATGATTCTGGAATACGATTAGATATCAATATCAATATTGTTTCCATATTTACGCTATTAATATAAGTGATTCAATACTATCATATCATAAGAATATAGAACATTGGCAATTAAGTATCACAATTTATGAAAAATTACATTATCACTTTATTCTCTTAGCTTTAAAAATTTTTACGATAAAAAACACAATTTACTCTATTCAGTTAAAACCCTTCTTATGTTTATTGTTGAACGCAGTATCGACAGAGATAATGACTATAACCATTAAGTCAGCAACTGGTGAGGTTTCACTTATCTCCGCATGGGCAATGTACTTAATAAGGGAATTAACAGCATTCTGCAGAACAAGGCAACAAAAACTAATTTACTGAAAACTAAATTTTAATGATATCATTCAAAATAACTTTATTGCTCACATTTTATAGTTTTAACTAATTTTTTAAAATTTAATTTGTTTATAAACTTTGATTTCAATTTTAAAAATTTACAGTAAAATCTTACTTTATTTTCAGATTACATTATTTTATCTTTATTTTACTCATTAAAATATTTTTTATGAAAATTTAGTTCTCAAGAGAGTTGCGTAAAGTTGGATGATTAAAATTTATTGGATATAAGAAATTAATTTAAATGGTTAAGATAACAAATATAGAATTATGAATACTGATAGAATTAAAGATAAATTTTAAGTTTTTCATATACACAGTTAGAAGAGTTTATTCGTTTTATAGATTATGAACTACGAGGGCCATCCGGAAAGTAGTACCTGTTTGTGAAATAAAGACACAGAAGTAAATATTAACAAATATAAACATTTTTATTGAAAAGAGCATACCTTAAACTATTTCTCCACATAATCTCCAAGCAAATTTAAGCATTTGTCATAACGTTTGTATTCCAGCGTCATATTCCTCCGCCGCCAGCCGATTGAAATACGTAGTCACGCCTTCTTTAAGTTCTTCATCGCTGTCAAATCTTTTTCCCGCCAAAAACTCTTTAAGTTTTGTAAAGAGATGAAAATCTGAAGGGGCCAAGTCCGGGCTATACGGTGGATGGTCGAAAATTTCCCAATTGAATTGCTGCAGAAGTTGTTGTGTTATCCCCGCTGCATGAGGCCTTGGTTTTGTGCTCATCTGTAAGCATGCAAGGGACCCACCTTGCACAAATTTTTGAATAATGCAGATGGTCTTTGACAATTTCATGAACAATTGTTCGAGAAACATTAGGGAAATATTCACAGATGTCATCAATTGTGACGCGCCGATCGTTCCTCACGAATTCGTCTACTGACCTCAGCAGTTGATCTGTAATGACAGATGGCTCCCTGAACGCTCATCGTCATGTGTGTTCGCTCTCCCCAAGTTGAAATTACGACACCAGCGCCGAACAGATGACTCTTCCATCACATTGTCTCCATACACTTCCTTTAATTGGCGATGAATATCACAAGGTCGAACGTTTCTTGCGTTGAGAAATTTTATTACAGCCCTCACTTCACAACTGGCGGAGTTTTCAATTTTTTTAAACATTATGAACTGCCACAGAAACAACACAGGCAATGCTAGCGTCACGGAACTTGTAACAGAGAAGGCAGACAAGCCACTGAAGCGATCTGACCTTGACCGGCGGCTACTCGCGTCGTCAGCGCCTCACGCGGCGGAAACTGGTACTACTTCTGGATGGCCCTCGTATTTTATATAACAAAACATTCTAGATGTCAATTACCATATTATACAATTTGTTTAAAAAACTTATAAACCAGTGTATCAGTATTAAAAAACCGATATACATGTATATCGATAACAAACATTAAAACTTGTTCTATATAACAATATTTCTAAGAATAACTTCATATATCGGGCAGTACATACCTGAATGGTGACATTATCCATGATGTAGGAACTATCAATGGTGACGTTGTTTCCAATACGGCAATTCCTCCCAACAACTGATTTTGTAATAAACGAGTTTTGTCCCACAGATGTACCCCTAGCCAACACTACATCCTCCTCCAGTTTACAATCCCTATCAAAGCAAATAAACATTACCTAAAATTACGGAAGTACAAGTTTAGATTTTTTAAATCAAGCATGACTCGAGTTGTGTAAAAATGTTCAAAATTCAGTGACTAATTAAACTACCTAGAGTTAAAAGTACTTTTCAATCTTTTCTATTATGTATTAGTACTATTTAGTCTGACAAAATACTTTACTGAATGTTTCTGAGTATTGATTTGCAATATTTAATATTCCTGTTTTACACTATGTACACTAATCATGTTTTATCTTTATATGGGGCAAATCAGGTTTGAATTTGGTTTCTTAATTGGATACAATTCTGGATTTTTATAATTCTTTCACAATATTTTCCACATTCTGTTTTCCAAATGCGTTTCTGAAGAAAGAAAGAGATGATAAATTGTCAAAGTAAAAATGGTAAAACAATTTTAGAAACCCTGGCAATAGGTCATCAACATGCAAGTTATGTTCAAACTAGTTTTATAACTGAAATCTAATTTTAAATTTGGAATATTTAAATATCAAAGTAAATCCTCTCTCATCATCGACCAAATTATTGGCTGGGGCTTAGAGGAATAAATCAATACATAAGAGAAATGAACCACTTACTGGGATTGACTGATATCAGGCTGGATATAAATATTGTTCCGTCTGAAGAGATACGGGTCATGTCTGAACATGTCTGGAACCAGCGGATATGTCCAACGGTGAATCACATCATGTCTGTAATAATCAGTTACTTTGATAAAACCAATATTTTCACAATAAAATCATAACTCGTTTTGAGATGGAAAAAAAGAACTGTCAAAAAAACTTTGAAATAAAACAAGCTCTGGTATGTCACAATGACAGCTCATGAAATCTCTTTTTCTTCTACACCTTATACATAATAATTTGAGTTTTTACACTAATTATTCATCCAAAATTAAAAAAAAAAACCAAGACACAGCAATAATTACATATTTGTTACTAAAACAACTTATCAGGCAACTTTTCACAAGGAAAAGTAAGCACATCTGAGAACCAGACTGATGGGCTTTATTTCACCAAAAAACATGAACTAAAGTTCAGAATGAGTAACATTTATCTTAGCAATCCAACAATTTTTTAGATGTTGCTCTATTTTAATTATGAATATATTGACAAGTTTTTATTTGGTTGGACACAATTTAGATCACCTCATTTTTTACAAAAGGATGGTGAGGCGTATATTTTTAATGTTAGTTTAATACATTTTATATTTCTAACACATATTAATATAACAAGTTAACCCATTGCGGATCACTGACGAGCTGGGCTCGTCACGCAGCAGCCGGGCCTAACGGCGGCACGGTGACGAGCTTAGGTCGCAAAAGCGGTCTGCTTTTAAATTTCCCTCCAAATAGTGCTGTTAATGTCTGATAGATCGGGCGATCGTCTTCACTTGTGTACTAAGAGTGTTTAACAACGGTCTACGTTTAGAGTTTTCAAAAGTTTTATAAATAACCTACAGATCGCAGTTGTATGTCGAAGTTGAAAAATCATTCATATGAGTTTACTCTCTGCTTTTTAGCGCTTCTGATTGGGTGTTTTCCTCAGTTGTTATTATAATACTTTTGAGGTTAGTGACACAACTAAATGACGCAGACGTACATGTTGGTGGGTTTAGTCTAGACAATGGCCCGGATGTTGCAATTGATTCGCCCGAGCCGCTTTATTTAGACTATGATTCAGACATCATCCCTGCCACGCCGTAACCTTGCTCTCGTGTTATCGTTCCTACATCACGGATACCCCAGCAGGCCCATGTTCCATCTGAATGAATACCTTTGCAGCTGAATTTTCTAGTATACAATAGCGAGCGATACGATGTGGCGCACCATTGCTGTTCGTGCGGCCGCTGACCGTGAATTAATTCACGCCCGCGCGCCAAAATAATACGATCCGCAATGGGTTAATGGCAGAAAAGCAAAGGATAGCAGTTAATCTAACAAGAAAATTCTACTACGACATATGGAAGCAATATAATTTTTGTATATGGAAGAAAAAACAAAAAGCTATTTGTAATAGACAGCTATGTTGCTAGTGTGTACAAATGAGTAAACAAGTGAGACAACATGATAATAATTAACTATGATTTGTTTAAAACCTGCACTACCAGGAGATACTGGTTGACACGTACGTGATGTACTGGTAGTGAGCCCAAGAGGTAACAGTAGCCGCATACTCCTTGCTGGGCAACATGTAGCAATACAGTGAGTTGGTTACCACCTCTTCCTGGACTAGCAGCCCTCGCACAAGGTCATCCTTTGTCTGGTAGTCAAAGTTGTCCGAGAACAGAGGGGGGATGGCCACAGAACAAATACACACATCTGTGTCCCGCAGATCACTGCGTAAGTCTATCTCCGCAGTCTCCAGCACTGTTTCCTGCCACAAATACCACTTCATAAAGGTACTGATGGTTTCAAAACTATTTGGTACATTAAGCACACATAAAACATTTAACTTTTTGTTACACTGAAAATCCAGTTAGATAGTATTTAATCACATCACACTCACCATAGGAATATCTATTTTTCCTTGACTCCTTGATTTCTTACTGTAGAGTAAGATCCTACTTGTTTTTGAGTCAAGCGCAACTGTGAAATCATCCTCTGGTGCTTTCCACCTTCTTCCACATTCTTTAAAAATTAAAGTCATCACAGCACCTTTGTCAGCTTTTTGGATGCGTCTGTTAAAAACAAACACAAATTAATACAATACAACTTTACTATAGTTATTATTGAAGATATGAACAAGCAGGCTATTAAGTAGCTGTATTGAGTACTATCTGATAATTTATGTATATTTGATGAACCAGTTGTACAGGTAACTATCTTGACTTTAGCCCCATAAACGCACAATTAAGATAAGAGGTGCAAATAATGCTTAGAGAGGATTTAGAAATCCACTATACAATGTATAAAAAGAAATGTTTTGATCTACTGTCTGCATTAAAAGCAACAGTAATCACCACAGCCCGATACTAAGTTGCTACTGGTCCATAAAAGTGGTTTATTTGATTAAACGTCTTTTCATTTGTGCACTGCTCTGCACTGTATTCTGTATTCAGTTATAAACATCTTTTGTTCTAGTAGTAACCTCTTTAAGAATCTAAATCCGTTTAAGACATTCTTTTTCATCACTACCTCTTGATGTGCATTTTGCTGTTTAACAGCATAAAGTTTATGTATACTTAAATTTGTTTATATTGCATGTGTTTGACAGTACATTTATACCATTATTTTTGGACAAGGAAGACATAGTTTGAGACTAGTTAAATACTAGTGTATACACAGAAACAAAAATATATCCTATGAGTAATATTACGATATCTCAGACCACGAACACACACAGTGCTCACACTATAAGAACACAGTACAAAATAAATTGCATTTAAGAGTCTATAATCAACAGAAGCATTTTATGGCATTGGTTTTCCAAGTTAATACCTTTGAAACATTTGACTTTGTCTGTATTTATCTGTTTTGAATATCAAATTTTATTATTTTTTTTTTTCATTTATATTCAGTAAATTGTAAGTTTCAGTAGCAGTTTTTTCTAGTTTAAATTGAAATTTCACAATAATTCGTTGTTCTATTGTTACACTAACCATTTTATCTGGCAAACAAACAAAACAACAAGAAAGTGAATGTAAGCTCTCACTAAATGGTGTTACACAAGCGAGACTAGCTGCATACTAAAGAGAAAGGTTCTCACTAAACAGCTGTTAATTAATCACTGTTGACAAATACCTCTTTGATCCAAAAAGCGTCAGTCTTGTTATTAATAGCTACACCTCATATACTTCCTCACCATAAAATTTTTTCGATATTTATTGTTGAGATATGATCAACATGGATTCTACAATTTAGAATTTATTCCAATTCAACAGAAAATGTGACAATATTCTATACTAATGAATATACATAATAATGAACTGTAAGTCAATAGTAAACGTTAAATGAAGAATTTTGGGTTTGTCTCATGCACAAGGGTATTAAATTTCAAGTAACTTAAGCAAAGTAAAATAAATTTCTTTCAGTAAAAAAAAATGAATAAATATAGCCCTATATTCCCAATTTTTACACACAAACTTAATTTAAAAAAGTAAACATTATATAAATTTTCGTAAATGTTTAGGATACAACAAAATTAACATGGACATACAATTAACATCTCCATTAATGTTGGAGATGCACCACTAGTGGCCCATGCCAGCTATTGAGTCAGAAATGGCTCTTGTCATTTTGAACGTATTAATTGCAAATGCAACATTAGATGTCTATATTAATTACCTCAGCATTGGTTTTACTGATTTCACATATGATTATATGTATTCCAGACTTGATGTTTTACAAGTCAAATCAACCAATTAAAAGTATCAGAGAACCTACTTATGTCTTTCCAGAGCAGGCATGAGCTGCAAATTGCTGACAAGATTGCCTGTGAGCAGGATGAAGTCACTGCGGATCAACGCCTTGGTATCCAAGTCTCTCATAGCATCCCCCAGCGACCGGCATCCTTCGGACACAACTATATTGATCGCCAGCCCAGGCCATCTCTCCTCCCTGTGATATTATAAATTGTTATTTAAAAGGTTGTTTTTTACAAAATCTATATTAGATATTAATTTTTTTAATCAGTTCTATATAAATATATTTACAAATTTTATAAAATACTGCAACAAATCATGAATTAAATTCTTATGTACAAATTTTACCAAGGGTCTCATTACAAAAATATATATACATATACATTTTCAGTTTACCTTATGAAATCTCGGACTTGTTCAGCAAATGAAGAACAAAATATTATCGTCTCCTGAACTCCTGATAAAAAGAGGCATTCCAGAGTGTACTCTAATAATGGTCGATTCACTAATGGAATGAGGCTCTGAAAAATAGAAAAAAACAATTATTTAATTGTTAAGTTACTGTCAAACACATGCAATATAAAAAAATTTAAGTATACATAAACTTTATGCTGTTAAACAGCAAAATGCACATCAAGAGGTAGTGATGAAAAAGAATGTCTTAAACGGATTTAGATTCTTAAAGAGGTTACTACTAGAACAAAAGATGTTTATAACTGAATACAGAATACAGTGCAGAGCAGTGCACAAATGAAAAGACATTTAATCAAATAAACCACTTTTATGGACCAGTAGCAACTTAGTATCGGGCTGTGGTGATTACTGTTGCTTTTAATGCAGACAGTAGATCAAAACATTTCTTTTTATACATTGTATAGTGGATTTCTAAATCCTCTCTAAGCATTATTTGCACCTCTTATCTTATATTTGAAATGGAATGATAGTTTAATATGATATTTAATTTAACATTAAAGCCATGCTACATTAAATATGCTACGATTAATTTAGAATGCAAATAACTTTGTTGGAGTTTATCCATCATACTCACAGTAAGCTTCTAGAGCCTATAATAAATATGATGCTTCAACTGATTTTTATAGACATAGGATAATTTTAAATAGTCATTTGTTATGTCAGTTAAAATTTACAATAAGTTAGTAACCTTAATGGCTAAATAATCTATCAATAATATTAAATCTAAATTTTATAACTGATTTCTAGCTGTCTTTTTATTCACTGGATGAGTTTTTCAATGTGTCCGACATAAATTTGTAGTATCTAGTATTTATGTGATGTACTAAAAGTAGGAATCATATTTTGAAATTAATTTAATGAATCAACCACAATCTTTAAATACATTTTCTTGAAGATAAGTAATGATGTCAAGTATGTTTATTTTACATCATCAAATTATGTTAAAGTATATTTTAAATGTTATATCTTAAAGTATGTTTATTTTATTTACTAATTCTTGTATAGTCTCAAGAGCATTTTGACTTAGTTTCAACTGACTGTATTATCAACTTTGTTAATAACTTGTAAGAGTTCATATGGCAAATAAAGATTATTTATTTATTTAGTAGTAATTTCCTTATCATATAGCAAACTGAACCCTGTATCTTTACTTTCTGTTCAGACTTTGGTATAATATTTGTTAGCCAACAATGTAATATTTTCTTGGCAATAAATGCTTCAAATGTACAATGTCGAGTAACTGAGAAAACTTTGACATGAGTTAATCTGCAATGTAGAAACTGTGTTCAGATCTAGAAATTTGATCTATTAGCCTATCTGATAGGCACTATCTTGAAAAAAATGTATGTGAGAACTAAATAAATAAGTAAAAATAACAAAATGTATTTTTGACAAAACTTACTTTTATGCAAAGCATAAGTAATTTCTACCTGTTAGGTCACAATAACACCATTTGAATTCTTACAATGTACAGTATATGTTAATGTTAAAAATTGTATTTACTATTAACACATACGCTACCAGAGGGTACTGTACTGGTATATGACGATACTCATATTATAAGACGTTAAGCCAAATGGAAGCCAAAGTGTTAATATTTTAGGCTATACTATAAGTAGAGTAATTGGTATTTGAAAAACTCAGTTTATAACAATTACTTTAAACTGTAACTCTAGAAAAGTAACTATTTATTGAAATTTTTTTAATTATAGCATCTCTTTTATTTCTACCCCAATAATCTAAAGTGCATAGAAAAGCTAGTTTCAGTTACACAGTCAAAACAAAAAAGAAATTAGCATAAGACACAATTTTGAATTCTATTTCCCCATATTCACAAATAATATTAATTAGCTGATCTATCATGGTCACGTTAATGTAAATTGATACCAACTATTCATGCAACTGGTGTTGCACAGCTTATGCAATATTTTTTGCTTTTTTTATTACTTTTAGTGCACACAATTAAAATATTCAGATGTAAGACCAGTTTAAAAAAAGAGGCTAGGCACGACCCTAATAATTATAGACCACTATTAGTTTACCCAGTATATCTAAGGTATTTGAAAAAATAGAACATAAGCACTTATGTTAGTATCTAGAGAGTAATTGGTATATGTATATACCAGTAATGGATTTATATGTAAAAATCAGTATGGCTTTCACTCTGGTCAGCAAAATTGAGGCTGCATCATAATGATTAAACAAATCCTTGGTACCCTGAACGGGTCACAGTGTTGCTGGTGTCTTCTGTGACCTCTGTAGTTGGGCCATTAGTGAGGCCTTCGGTGAGCCTTTGTCATTTTTATTTAATTAATATTGCTATCCCAGTGACATTTATGATTCAGTGCTAATGTTTCCGATCGTAGATACACCAAACTCACTTCAGGTGCCGCCGTCTCCGATCATAGACCTTAGGCCATTGTTGCAATGTACAATGTACTTACAGTATACAATATACTTAATTTGCCTAAAGCATTCGAACTGGAACATTGACATTTTCATAGCGTGTTGTTAGTAACTTGACATTGTTATAGTTAAGTGAGGAACTAAATACAGTAGGGTTCCAAAAACTCAGCACTTGATAACCCAGCATAAATCGGGTCTGGATAACTCGGTCAAACCCTGGCAGGGTGAAAATACCCCTTGTGCAGACTCGTCCAAGTTCCCACATTCCTTTGTCTCGCTCTCCCACTCCTCCACTACGTGTCCAGTGCCGGTGGCTCAGCCGTTTTCAACCTTCAGCTAGTCAGTCGATTTGATAGCCACATTGTGTAACTCAATGTGAGTGACATCACATCTTGTAATTGATCAGAGCTGTTTCAAAGTTAGTGCATATACTTACTGTTCCTTCATGATCTTCTTGATGAGGCAGCAAAACGCATAGTGCAGTGCAGAAAACAACAGGACCTACGCATTTCTTTAAGAAATGTAGCCAGTTTTTGCAGTTAATTTTCATTATAGACAGCTTTATGCCTTCATAAAGTACGTACTTTTTCTTTGTTTAAGGGTATTTGGATAGTTTATTCTCTGTAAGTAAATAATACAAACAATTACATTACTGTAATTTTCTTTATTACCCCCATTCCCAATAACCTTACATTTTTACACACTTAGCCACCCTTCGGTCCACACTAGGCAGTTTTCGGAACTCTACTGTAGCGTAATTTTCAGTAACTGTGGAGTACGTTTGTTTAGTGTTACATTATACTGTGTGTACACAATGTAGTTTGCAATGGAAGGGCCAAGTACAATTACAGATAAGGAATTGCAAAGCATTTTGTTTTAACTTATAACCAAGTGTGTGCACTAGCCTGCTCTGATAAGGCCCTTTTAACACGTTCAATGCGGTTGCGGTAGATCTACTGCACGGCTGCCTCGCGCCAGGCGCGCATGACGTAGATCTACTGCACAGCGCCATTGTTTAGAAACCCAGTCAGTGTGCTCTCAGCACTCGTCGTGTATGGTTGTCCGTTTTGCCGCTCGTGGGGATATACTTTTCCCGCGTTTTTGTGGTCGCCGTTCTCAGTTAGCGTTTTGTGGTTAGTTTTTAGACTACTTCAAATTTTACCGTTTTTGTTGTGTGTTTAGTGTTATTCTTATAATACAATAGACATGGATTTGCCTCCTGGAACTAGTGGAATCCAGAATAGACGTCAGTTTGTGGCTAATAGTGATTCTGATTATGAAGACGACCCTGGTGTCCCTGGTTATGCTCCGGACCTCGACGATGAACAATACGAGACTGATGAGTCAGAGGTCGAAGACCCAGACTATGACGTAAGACCACCACAATGGAGTCCTCAAACTATAGGTATGAAAGATGTACCGTTTACAAAAGAGGAAAAGTTTTTAGTCCCTTTGCCTAATGAGATTACCCCAATCAATTTTTTCTTGTTGCTGGTGGATGTGATTTTTTTGGAGGGCATTGTGGCTACTACGAATAGATACGCGTTGGAGTTATTCTGTGGACCTACTACAACCCCAGGCTCACAAATCCATAAATGGAAAGACATTACCGTGGAGGATCTCAAATGTTTTATTGGCCTATTGCTGCACATGGGAATATTACAATTACCCCGAATACAAGACTATTGGAAAACTTGTAAGCTGTTTTCAACGTGCTTCCCCAAATTCATGGCCAGGGACAAATTCATGCTTATTTTGCGATGCATTAATTTTGAAAGGTACCCTAACCCAAACAACAGAGCTTCTAAAGTACAGTTTCTAATTGACTACTTCAACAATAAAATGGACTCAATTTATTATCCTCAAAAAAATTTGTGCATTGACGAGGGAATGGTTTTATGGAGGGGACGGTTGTACTTTAGGCAATATATAAAAGGGAAACGCCATAAGTACGGCATCAAACTGTACAGTTTGTGTGACCCCCATGGCCTAATACTTCGTTTTTTTATGTATTGCGGAGTTTTAGATGATTACGGTGGTAAGGGGCATGCAGCCAATGTTGTATTGAAGCTGATGCAAGGGAAACTCAATTGTGGCCACAGTTTATTTATGGATAATTATTATAATAGTTTTACTCTTGCCTCAAGCCTGCTCCGTAGGAATACATATTGCACTGGAACTCTTCGGCTGGACAGAAAATACGTATCTCCTGAAGTCAAATCGGCAACCCTGAAAAAGGGTGAAACCATCGCCCGCTACGCCGAAAGTGTTGTTGTCGCCAAATGGAAAGACAAACGCGTTGTCTCTTACATATCCACTGAATTTGAAAATGACATGGTGAATTCAATTAATCGAGGTGGTTTGGAGAGACTAAAACCACTACCAATTGTTCAATACAACCATTTTATGAAAGGCGTGGACCGCAGTGACCAAATGATGTCATATTATCCTTGCGAAAGGAAAACACTGCGGTGGTATAAAAAGATTTTTGTCCACGTAATTCAGATGATGTTAGTGAATGCACACTATCTCTATAACGAAGTTCGCACATCAAGTGGAGAAAACAAAATGCCATTGTACGACTTCCGTCTGGAGGTTATTGACAAGCTACTCCCGGACGTTCCCGAGCCTCCTCGACCTCTGAAGCGCCGCCGCGTCCCCCATGTACCCTCACGGATTACAGAAAAAGTGGCTTGTGGAAAGAGAAGTAAACAAAAGAGGTGCAGAGTTTGCTATGCAAATGGCAGAAAGAAATACGTGATGTGGCAGTGTTTAGAATGTGATGGACAGCCTGGGTTGTGTGTCCCACATTGTTTTGACCAATTCCATGACTAATGAAGCGTACCTTGGGGAGGATGGTTGGGTTGTAAATAGTAGTTTTTAGTGTTTTTTATCAATATATTTTTAGTTATACTAAGTGATTTGTTCCCAGTATTATTATAAACAATCGTTAGTGGTCTGTTTTTCAAAAACAATAAGGAAAACGGTGCGCGCTTCGAAGAGAGACTGGCCCCAGGAGCGTGTGCGGTAGATCTACTGCACGTTTTCAAAATGGCGAAATTCGGCTCTTTTGGTGTTTGATGACCTTTCTGTACCAACCCGTGTCACAACAACTAAATTGGTAAGTGAATACTAATAAAAAAAAAATTAGCCTCTAGCAACATACATTACTTAATTTTTAGCAGCGAACGTGTTAAAAAGAAAATTCACAGGATGGTGAGAGATAAATTGTAGTTTAAAACTATGTAAGGATTTAATTCAGTAAACTGGAACTTTTGAGATAATCAAAACTTTTTGCTGTTTCCGGTAGAAAACCCGTCTTTTTTAACACAACTGCGGCTGACGCCTTACGGCACTGAACAGTAGGGAGAGTAGGTGATCTTATTCAGTATAGAGCCGCATTGAAGGTGTTAACTGCTAGTGTTGCTGTCTTATAGACTAGTAAACTACCATAATCTTTACTGTAAGCCTGTGATAAAATTATCATTTATGTGTTATGAACTATTATTATAAAGCAGAGTACGGTAAGTGGACCCGGTTTTTATATCGCTTATTACAATTAGGCTATTGTTACTTTACCAGAACTATCAATCGATATCATCATATCTAAGTTAAAATACTAAATTAAAGTCATATGTTTCAAATTAATAGAAATAGCTTAAACAATTATGTACTGTCATAAATAATGAAGGAACCATAACCATTAATCAAACGATTATATTAAGATTGGTGAAAAGGAAAATGACATTTAAATAATAAAGAAAATGTAACAACAAAACAAACATCTTGAAACTGAGAAAGACACAGTAAATCATCTTTTAGTGTTTTGTATAGTATTCTAAAAGTTAACTATCTTTTTTTATTTAAAAGCAGTTACTTTTACAAATTGTGTTTAGAGTATGAAATTGTGTATACAGCTGGTGCAGATGATTTAGTTCAAATTAATTACTATTGATTGATTATAATAATTAATATAATTTGATATTGCTGATATAAAAAAATAAACAGGTCCACTTTACATACTCTAACCTTATTATAAATAACTTAGCTTAAATTAGGAAACTTACTGAAGGCATATGTTCACAAAAGGGACTTAGTTTTTGAGAAAATGTGTCAACAATTATGACAGCTTGTAAAATATTTTCATTGTCTAAAGTGTCAAGCCCAGATTTTCCTCTACTATTATACATTTTTGTAACTCTTAACACGCTTATGGCACAGATAATGAACACAAACTATATTCCTATTTTATAACAAACAAAATATAGTCAACAAGACTTTGAAACCTTGACCCTCACTCACACGTTAACACATCTAGTCAATTATTTAGTAAGGTTATATCCTCTACAATCACAACACATTATCTTTCAGCGATTGGCGATTAGGTTATGTTATTCAATTTCAACAGGCAGGCTATAAAACTATCCATGTTGATTTTGTTGTTACAAAGATGGCGGAAGATAGTTTATTAGCTATGCCTAGCCTAATGTATGTAGTGCCGCTTAGATTCTGATTCTTTTTTCTCTCTCTTTTTTAAGCCTCAGCTACAGCTATGTAGGCTTCGATGTTCACTGGTTTATCTCGTGTCTATACATGATTGGCCCTCCCCGGGATTTGAACCCGTGATCTCTCAGTTAGAGAGCCGAGACTATAACCATTAGTCTACGGAGGAGGACGATTCTGATTCTACCGTATATAATAGTTTGGTGGTTGGGGCTGCTAACATTTGAGAATAAAGATTTTTTTAGATTCAATAAGCAATGGTCATAGTGGTATATAAAATATTAATTTCAAATCCAACGTAATAGTACGTATTATTTACGTACACTAAAAGTTAGTAGATAACATTCCTACAACTGAAAGTTGGACATACAAAAAAGTGAACTGTCTTGTATAGTATCTCCATGACAAAGATAAACACTGTGGTTACATTGAGTCATTTTTGTGTCATTTTCACAAAGCTTTTCCTTAGAATCTTAAAACATATATTTTGACAAAATACTTAATCTATGTCACTGCTATAATATATAAATAGATATTTTTATTGATTTTTAACTATTTATATGCAATGGATTTCGTCACAACAGCATGCAATTACAATTTTAAAGTTAAAACAGATCAAGAAATACATTCAAATGTATACATTATACATAGACAATGATCAATCAATCATGCAGTAAACGCATGGTTAAAAAGTTAAAATATAAGTTAAAAAGTTAAGTAGAGTAACAATGTAAAAAAAAAAACAAAAACAAAACACGCAACCTAGAGCAAGGCATTCTTTTTAGTAGGTACTTGGAAATATGATACTTTTAAAATGGTAACATGGGCAAAATATGATCGAAATAAGCTATAGTATATGTAAAAAAAATTAAAATACACATACAACTTATAACTCCTCATACTAGTGTCAGAACTGTAAAATTCAACGAGTTTGTAAAAAGGGTCTTTCAATAAGCCAGCCATGCTTGACATTCTTACACTGTTTACAGGATGATGACCTATTAGAATACAAAATAAACGTGCCTTGGTTACTGTTAACAATATTAATATGAAGAGCGACAACTATATAAATTATAGTTGTACATTTTTTAAAGAATTTCAAAGATAGGACTTTTTTTAGATATGTTTGTAAAACATATAAATAAGGCAGTTTTATGATTATTAATAATTTTAATAATAGCCGTACAGTTGGGTTCTGTTATATTATGACTTTAAACTACATAAACATTGTTTATGCGTTTGAGCAATCGTAATCCAAAGCCGTGGACAAATAGTAGTACATACCCGTTGTAGCTCAGGTTGACGGTAGTGTTGTGCTCATTGAATCAAATTGAGGCTATTAGTCATGGGAGATCTACTAGTGATGACCCTTATTCTGTTCTAAGTTTTTCAGAAACAGAACTACAAATTTATACCACTTCGTGCATATAAATAAATAAATATATATCCCGGCGGAGCAAGTACTTTTTGTGATTCAATGTTTATTGAAATTAAATAAGGCTATTGCCATTTATACAAATTTAATTAAATATATATATACATAGGCATATTTATAAAAGTTTTTCTCATTTTAAGGATCTTTGATGCGCAAAGAGAAAAACATACAAATGTTTAGAATAACATCAAAAACATCTGTTTTCTGTTTTCACTGGGTATTTATTCGCCATTCCCCTTGTCTTTTATACGAGCTCCTCCCGTTTGTCTTCAATGGGGTGGGGTGATCGTGACAGGCGGAGAGAAAAAGTGGGGATGAGAGGGGCCCTCCTGCCAACTAGAGATAGCCCGCGTATTAGAATAGTGGAATAAGCAGTCCGCGCGTTCTCGCTCTGTACTACTCTGAATTTAATAGAGCCTGGTGGTGTAATATGTATATGTATGTATATGTATAAATGTAATATATATATTACATTTTCAAAAGCTGGGATGCTGCAGGATGCAGCGCAATTAAATTTATTTCATTGAACCGTGATTTTACAACGTAATTAATGGCAGGCAATTACTCTTGTCCTACATACAAATAAACCAATACAACGGAGTATCGAAATACCAAAAAACTACACTAGAGGCAATGGCCACTACTGCGCAGATACCAGTTAAGGTAAGTCCAATCACTTTATGACCAGTTTTTAATTAAAACCACTATTTATTGTTTAGTAGTAACATTTAAATTGAATTAAATTTAAAACAAGTAATAGTAGCTCAAAACTATGCCACGGAAAATTCTGTCAAATTTATCGAATTTATGTTTTAGGAAGAAGAGTGTAACAGGCAACCAGGTAATAGCAATATTACCAAACAAAGGAAGTTATGTTTCCACGAAGAAGAAAAAAAAATCCTCGCAGAGAAGCCTCACAGAGGAGAAAAAGTTGGAGATTTGCCTGGACTTAAGCCTTCTGAGTAACAATGGCAGACTTCAATAAATTGTATAAAATTGTGTATAATTGTATCATAAATCTGTACAGTTAATATAATATAATTAGGATAATTTTGTATTTATTAATTATGTCACGTGCTATGTTAGGTATTTAAGTCAGGTAGTTGTCATTGATTTTGTCATATTTCTATAATTATGTTTTTTGGTTAAGTAATTATTAATTTATTTACTACAAATTAAGGACTCCACATTATAATATGTTGCTTTTGTCCTATTAATTTGAATATATTCCAATATCACAAAAAGATAACTGGATATGGTTATAATTTATATTTTATGGCATTTTATGTATACTGAATTAGCTTTAGACTTTGAAAAATTATATAATGTGTTTTTTATTCAAATTTGTTTTATTAAAGCTTAGTTTAAATGGGTAGATTTATCGTATTTGAATTTATTTGTTAATTTCATTTGCTTGAGTGTTGTTTTCTTTTTGTTTTTCTAAGAAAGTTGGAGCCTCTACACAGGCAGTTCCTTGCCTTTTGAGGTCCTATTTTGTTTTCTTGAATTTTGTTTATTGATGTACCCTAGCTGTATTAAAATAAAAAAAGACATGTTCATATTTCCTTTAATAAAAAGTAACATTGTTTTATTTTTATTCTCATGTCAATTGTGTCTACAACTAAGGAGCAATGTTTGTGTTTGTGCTTAAGGTATAAATGATGTTTATATAATTTTACTATTGTACATATTTTCAAGAAAATAAATAATTTTTCTATTCTATTCTAGATTATATGACATTTTATTCGTTGTGCACCATCTCACATTTTGTAAAGTATCTTTGGAGTTATAAAAGAAAGTTTCAATATTAATATAATTAATTCGATATAATTTCTATGTTTTGCAGATATGTTCGGATATAAAACGACTCATTAATTCGGATATAAAACGACTCATTAATTCGGATATAAAACGACTCATTAATTCGTAAGATAATAGAAATCAGAACCGTTCCGAACTGAGGTCGCTATCAGCCGCATGTACAGGGGTTTGTCAGGAATGTTCGGGATTTATCGGTACTGCTCGGCTCTGCCCCCACTCTTTCCTCTCCGCCTGTCACGATCACCCCATTGAAAACAAACGGGAGGAGCTCGTGTCTTTTATTGCTTATTGGCCTTGAGTGCGTTTCTAATGATCTGTACGTAGTTTGCTTATTCAATGTTGATAAATTTTAATAATATAATTATAGATTTTCAAATTCAACGATAACTCTGATATTGTGAAAATAGTAAAAATTGATATTTCCTGTCGTATACAATGGTCAGCTTATAGGTGCCAACTGAAAATTCATTTGATCTCCTGTTAAAATGTAAGTAATGAAGATGTCAATTTTATTTAAAAACTACAACATACAATCTTTATTAGAAATAATGTTTTTAGTTACATTTTGTCAATGTACCAATAATGATTTTCTATTGTTTTTGTGAAAGGTTTATGGTTAATTATGGCTTCTAGCCAACAGGCTAGACAGACAAAGGTTCTGATTTATTCTACAGTATTTAGTGGTCAAGAGTTGTATTGTTTTGAGTTTATACTTATGGAATGTATTGGTGGGTTCTTCTATGTGCTTTGCTTGAGTATAACGTATGGCAGGGAAGCTGAGATGTAAATTTGGGGAGGCTTTAATAAGCAGCTAACACTTGATATTCAAAATTACTATTATCAACCCAATGTGATATATTATCCAACTTCGATGTATGTAAAAACCTTACACAATATGAATTACCCTAACAAGAAGTATCTCGAATATTACAATTTTAAATACGTAAATTTTACAATAACATTACAAAACAACAAAACCAACTATGGCCTAGACTTAGATATCAAGGAAACCTTTACAATATTTATAACTTGCCCAGCTTGATATTAATAAGTAACCCCTTTTGTGAAATGGAGGAAAGAATTCTCCCCATGTGGGAGCCAAACCCACATGTTGAAGCTATCTAAACGAATCTCGTCACTTGTGAGAAATATCTTGCATAGGCCTATTTTCTTCATATTCATCGCCATTTTCAAAGTCTCAAAATATTAGGTACATCTTGTTATTTATTGTTTACATTAAAATTACTATAACTAGTAAGTTGAAATCATATGATAAAAACAATCGAAACATTTGATAATTAATAGCAATTGAGTAACGAGTGTAAGCCGCTTATTAAAGTCTACCCAATAATTTTCTTAGCAAAAATGCTACAAGCTCTTCAGACTTTTTAGCAAAACTGTTTCTCTTTTAGCACTTATTAATAGCATTGGTATTCCGCAAAGATTATAATAATATTTACTAAAAATGCATTTCTATAATACTTTAGCCTCCAGAACCAATATTTACATTAATACATATATTGTTGTTAAAATGTTTAAAACCTCAATAGTTAAAAGACTTTTGTAAAGAAGTTCTATTAAAAGCAGTATAGTTAAATAATAAAATTTTTAATTTATTGTAAAAATAAAAAAAAATGGGTATCAATTTACAAAATCGTGACCATGGAAAGGTATGTTCTTCATTTTTTTTTCCTGAAAACTACAATTTTTTCCTGAAAACAATAGTGAAGAAAAAATTCGTCGGCAACGAAAATCAAAGGAGTTACGATTTTTTGAAATCCTCTGAAAACTCTGTTTTTGACAGTACCTCTGGCAATTTTACTGAAATGATGACGTTAATCCTGTCAACGATGCCTGCCCGCTGCGCAGTGCTGCGCACTGCTTGCTCTTTTAGAAAAAAAATTAACTCGAGCTTGCAAAAGTCGAATCCCAGATCACGTGATGCCCCTGATCCTTAACCCTCCAAGTGTTGTTCGACAAAATTTTGTCGGTTATTTTCCATCTTTAATGCAATAATGCCCGAAAGGCATCAATATAATACAATGATATACTTTCCCCCCAGTTTATATGCACCTGTGATAATAACACTTGGCTATAAATGCCCAACCCATGAAAAAAAAGTCAATTTTTCATGGTCACGGTATTGTAAATAAATACCAAAAAATGAAATCTGCCCTCAGTTTAAAATTCAAAATAAAATTAAAGTGTATGGTTGTTGTTAATAAAACAAGTTACTTTTAACACCAGTTAAAAAAAAACAAATTTAAGGCCTTAACAAAATCATTTGATTTTTAGCCTTCTTTTTTTGTAAACAACAATTTTTAATCCTAATTGAAATAGAGCTTTCGGAGAGACTTTAGTAAGCGGCCTTATACTCGTTACTCTATTGCTATTATCGAACGATTCGATATATTACCCAACTTTGATGTATGTAAAAATCGTACACAATAAGTTATATTAAATTACCGTAACAAGAAGAATCTCACACGTATTACAATTTTAAAAATACAAATTTTACAATAAAATTTCAAAACAACAAATCCAACCATGGTCTAGACATAGATATCAAAGAAACCTTGCAATATTTATAATTTGCCCAGCTTGATATCAATAAGTAACCCCTTTGGTGAAATTGAGGAAAGAATTCTCCCCATGTGTTACCAGGAGCCAAACCTACATGTTGAAGCTACTTAAACAAATCTAGTCACTTGTGAGAAATATCTTACATACTTTCCTCATATTCATCGCCATTTTCAAAGTCTCAAAATTAGTTACTTCTTGTTGTTTATTGTTTACGTTAACATAACTAATAAGCTGAAATCATATGATAAGTTAGATAAATTGTAATATCGAATTATCCTTTGGATAAAAACAATCGAACCGATAATAGCAATCGGATAACGAGTGTAGGCCGCTTATTAAAGTCTACCCGACATTTCTATTAGTACATTCAACAGACATCAACAAATTGCTTAAATTGGTTATGCTTAACCTTTCACGTATGTTTGAAATTTCAAAATAAAATCTCGCTATAACATAACCTCAAATCTCCAGTACTAGTTACAGACACAAAAACAAGTGGTTTAGAAGTGTACAATGTGCGTTTTTGTTTGTATGCGTGTCAACCACGGCACCGTAGTATTAGAACTTCTGTTATAGCAACAAGCATAGGCATAGGCTTTAAATCTTCGTGTAAAATGTTACAAACTGACGATTTTGGTATTCCTAAATCTTCTTCCAGCTCTCGGACAGTCAATCAACGGTTTTTGTTAATTGGTGCACGAACACGTTCAACATTTTCAGCATTTCTGGCCTGCCAGATCGGTCATCACTCTCCACTGATATGTGGCCATTTTTTAACCGCTTAAACCACTCTTCTTTTTGTGTATCGCCCATAGACACATCACCATAAACTTTCCGTATCATAGTAATCGTCTCTGATGCTGAATGGCCAAGTTTTTGGCAAAATTTAATGCAAATGCGCTTCTCAACACGTTCAGTCATATTGAAATGTGACGCACACACACGGCAGTACTGTACGGAACAGAGCGCTGTGACTCACTGAGTGACCGGATCGTATTCAATACCTAATATGGGGAGGAATAGGCTCGCCCCTCCCTTCCAATAACCGGTTCGAGCCGGTCGGTTACGCGGCGGTCTTCTACTGGCCGGCGGTCAGATACTTTTTGGACAGACCTCGTATAGCTTGCTTATTTTTGTGTCTAGAAATAAATCAAATTGTTTACAAACAATAAATTTTATGCCCGTAAGAACGAAAAATCGTCCCTGTTTTGGCTCTTTCCAACTAAATTGCGAAATTTTGAACATTTATAACCAGGAAAACATGTAATCCTATTAAGACCAATGTTTTATATAAAATATGTACAATAGTACGAGCTTAGTGATTGTAATTTTAGAATTTTAGTAATATGGATAAAAGATGTTGTAAACCTTTAACCAGTTGTTTGTAAACCATTTTAACTTATATTCTCAGCTTTGTTCGATTAAAAAAGTTGGCATTGGTCATGTTATTGAGATAGTCACTATTTTTGTTTTAAAGATAATTTATTTTTGTAAACACAATTTAAAAATATAGTTTTTAACACCACTTGATAAAACTTTAGTTAACAGAATTTTTCCATTTGCTGCGGCTGGTGCCTGCTCGGAACGCACGAACATTCAGACAGTCAAGAGCGGAGTTGCAATAATCGTGAGTGGTCTGCTCGCGTCCTTAAGCACAAAAGGAAGCCGTAGTAAATTAAATATTGTTTAAATATATTGGACCATTTACCATCAACTTTTCATTTGGGCCTTGAATGGCAGGTTTAACCCATTAACCCTTTCCGGGCCAGGCGGCAATATATTGCCGCCATAGATCGCGTCTGAAAAGTGCCAGGCGGCAATATATAGTCGCCTTGATATTCGTCATTTTCTTAAACAAATACGACGTCAAATGATTAAAGTTTTATGTTTTTTTATTCCCTGGTATATTTGTAGATAATTAATATATCATTTTTATTTTGGAGGTCTATGCATTTTTATTTTGTAATTGTCACGTGACATTACAGCTGACTCGATCTATTGTTGTTAATTCTTTATGCTTTAGTGTAATCGTACTATTTTATGCTGGATTCTTCTTCATTATTTTATTTTGTGGTTGTAAATACTAGTAGTGTTAGTTATTACGTGCTTAGCTATTGTGTGAAGTAGTTACAATGACTGACAATTTGCGATCTCACGGGAGTGAAATTGTAAGTAGCATATTTGTAAATAAAAAAGTGTAAATAAATTTCAAATAAAATTGTGTAAATAGTGTTTTTAACTGTATTGAAACTGTTTATGGATCCTACAATCATCTGTTTACCAGTACATCCATAATGTGAATATTTATTTTAAGTTTCTTGCAAGAGTCAGTTGCTTTATCACTTGTTGCGAAGTACAATTATGCGTATTTATATAAAATGTGTCATAAAAAATTTATTTATGAGAGAAATAACACAAAATTTTGTATGGTTGTTCCTTTCTAAATACAATATAATAAGATAGCTTCCCACAGTAAAATTATTTTTCCTTTTTTAGTTATTTACAAAAAAAATAAAAAAATAAAATTTGTTTTATGTAATCTATTAAAAAATTATTTTTTTAAATTTTAAATTACTTAAAACTACATCTATATATTGTTTTGTTGATAGTATATATCTATACGAGTAATTTGGTGCAACTTTTAGGTCATTCTCTAATTTGTATGAAAAGTTATAAATTTTAATCTAAGAGACTGCAAAATCGCCAATTTTAGCCTGGCACTTTTGACTAGTCACAAGCGGATATGATATGTGAAAAAATTTTGCAACATCTTATATTTGGTCCTGGCCCTGAAAGGGTTAACCACATCACAGTACCGTCTCGTTACGTCCGACCCGGTACTAAAACGTCGATCACGAGACTGTACCATGATGACGACATACGTTATTAAATATTTTATTAAACATTAGTATGGGTTCAAGTAATAAAGTTTATATATTAAAATTAAACTAAAGAACATGTACTCTATGTATTAATCCCAGAAAAATATGGGCTTGATCTTTGTTTGGTACCTCATCGGCCGTCACAAGACGGTACCGTGATGACGACATACGTTATTAACCCTTTGAATGCCACAAGGCAAAAACTTTAGTACAAAAGAAATGCACTAGCAACTATATTGCAAGTCATATGCGAAAAATACCAGGGAATAATAAGAAGTATTACCGGGCTTCAGGAAAAAGAATATATATTTTTATTTTTCATACTATTTTTATGAAACAGGTATCAAAATGTTTGTAATAAATTGTATTACAATAAAATGTTACAAAACACACGAAACAACAGAAAATAATATTAGTTTTGGCATGTCAAAACCAAAAAATGTATGAAGCAATTTTTATTTTGTAGTTTTAATTTTTTTGACAAATTAATAAGAAACAATTTTACCATGGGAAGAATTTTTTAAATATTCTTTATAACATTGTTAATGTGAAAAAAATGGTTAACTTTTTTATATAATTACTATAGTTACATAACAATGTTTGAAATTATGTACATAATAAAAAAATCATTTTTCAGTACCGGTAACATAACACTAAAACAAAAATAATCAATGCATTATTTACATTTATCCTTTGGTTCTCAAGTCCAATATCTAATATATGGTCTTCATATTTTCCAAAAAAATATGTACACACACACACACACACACACACACACAAAGTTGAACTAAAGTATCACTGTCACATTGAGAGCCTATGGTCGGGGAATTACGACTCACAAATCTCGGTTGGGTGTCTTGTTCTGGTTTGTAAGTAGGGTCTTCATCAGTGTCATCAAAAATATCGGACAATGAAAAGTTTGAATCGTTTTCACTACCTGACAAATCACTCGGTAGTTGTCTGTCAACTTCACTTACAGTTAAGTGATCACGATCCATTTCTGAATGTCTATTATTAATAACACATGAAAAAACAGTCACAATAACTACTAAAACTTACAAAGATATCAATTTAACAAAGCATTTTAGAGATCCTAACCTCAAAACGATGTAAACACAACCATGTGACCGAACAGACTGCTATACGTAGCGAGTTGTTTACGCGCCAACGATGCCCCTGTTAATCACCGCCAGCTGTTGTTGCTTCTATTATTCTGTGTTTTTTTTTTATCTTCACTAATATAGAGTACTATGTGAACTATTATTTATCTATTGCAGGATAGTTAACAAATAAAACAATATTGGTTGTGAAAAGAATTCATGAAAAATAAAGCGTTAAAAATTACGATAACACACGGCGACGACGGATCGTCGCCTGGCACTTTTCGCACAGTTAGTCAGTGACGATAGATCGTTGCCGTGGCTTTTTTCGCAAGGGTTTTTGGTGACGATATATCGCCGCCTTGGCACGCAAAGGGCTTGTTTGAACATTAGTATTTGTTCAAATAATAAAATTTATGTATTTAAAAAAAACTAAAAAAAGAATATGTACTAATCCCAATGAATCCCAAATGAATAAATGTGTATTAACCCAGAAAAACAATGTGAATCAAGGTATAATAAAATACCCTTGTGTTTGCGTGTTTGCTAGGATTTATGTAAGAACACAAATGTCACATTTTACAAAATATACGTAAAATTGAAAAGAAATTTAGATAAATCAATGAAATAAAATTTTCCACTTAAAGAATTACATTTCCTATAAAACTACATCATATATCTTAGATTACAATGGTGTTATGTACTGAATAAAAACAAAAAACAACAGCTCAGTCAACCAAATAGCAATAAAATGAATGTTTTGTGATAGTTTTGCTAAACCCTTGCACTTTTTGCATATTTAATTTGATTTGTGGAAGTATATTGAGTGGCTTTTGGGTTAACAATGAATAATTTAACTTTCTAAATTGCAGTTTAGTAGTAAAACACCAAAACCGATACCTTTGTTCGTTGTTACAGACACAAAACTTGTTTGGTTATTGTTTATAAACAATTTGCTGTATATGTCTAGATGCTGAAATAAACAACCTTAAGTTAAATGTAATGTCCATAATTTTAACTGTTAGTTAGTTTGTGGTTAACATTCAAACTCGGGTATCTATTCCTTTTGATCCTAGAGTAGGTAGGCGTTTTTCAACCAAACAATTTGTCAACTGGTGGCGCGGCTCAGTGTCTATCTAATATTTTATATATATGTGTGTATGAAATTAACCCTCTAAGTGGCAAGCGACGTCTGAGACGTTCTATCTACGCCGCCGTGACGTGGCAAGCGACGTCTTAGAAGTTGCTTCACATTGCCGCTTATTGCTAGGCAACCGATAATTATTTTTACGCCTAGTTTGCACAGTTGCGTTCACCACTAAATTTCAAATACATTTCATATAGTATCATCAACATCACGATGAAATAATCAATGGTACTAACTGAAATAATCCTAAGTTTTCTCCCGCGGTCTGTGGCAAAACTAGCTGAGTAGGCCTACGTGACTGTTTCGTTTCTCTTGGCTTGTACATATAGCTATATATTTTCTTTATTATTATAACATTGTCTATCTTTTTGGTTTTTAATAAATTTGGCATTGTTTTTACGATATTGTGTTAGTTTGTTTATTCACTGTTTCCTGGTACCAAATTTCATTTTCAAGTTTGATCACAAACAAAAAACTAAAAATAATAATTTACTGTAATAAACTGATCTGGTAGATCTGTAAAAAAACTCTTTCTCTTCAAAGTAAAATATAGTATGCAAAAATTCTACAGCATTTAGGTTGTTTTTTACCAGTTTAAACAATAACTTTTTGCTATTTTGCAAAATATTTTTATTTTTTAAAATTTTAAAATTTATTTTTTATAATTTTCAAACTTTTCCCTTTGTTATTTGTAGGTAATTATTGTTTCTACCTTTTGTATATAATGGGTTTTCTGTAACTATGTGTTTGTTATTTTTTACAAAGTGTCAAAGTTACAATTTTAGTTTGGTCAATCAAAATTTTTTGTTTTTCACATGATAAGTCCAATTCAGGTTTCAAGAAATCATTTTATTTTGTCATAATATGAAAATTCAACTCTTTCCGAAGAATTCAGTATGCAACATGACTAGGTTAGAGTAAAAAATATATTTTTGGTGAATTAAAAAAAATACTCTTCAAAGTGGCCAAAAAGAGCTTGCCACTGTGGAAGTTTAGCATCGCCACTTCTAGGGTTAAATGTGTCAAATTTGTATTAATGTAAACAGATTTTCAAAATTCGATATACTTTTCGTGGTTAGTTGTTCTTTCTTGCTTTTGTCATAATTTTGCAAGAGTTTTTCTCAACAGCATCGCATTTTCTTGCCTCATGTCGCAAATTGTGACAAATGCGATTGGAGCTTAAACCCTGACTTTTGGTGTGGTCATAGATTTAGTCCATGTTGTGTTCCATCCATCTCATTGATAAAAGTAATTTTCCTCATAAGTATCATAGATTAAAGAGGTTACCCAAATTCAAGCTCAAATCATGTGAGCACTCGTAAACTTTAATTTTGTTACTATTAGTAATATATTTACAGTAATCTAATCTAATCCTACTAATAGAACAGTAGTAGACAGGAACAGAGTAGCCTCCATACAGTACCAAAGTACAGAATTCTTTAGGTTATACCAGTTTAAAATATCCTGTTTAAACTATTTAAGAAAACTAGAAATGTGCTGAAAATTAAAAACTGTAACTGTAAGTCTATTTTAAGAAAAAGTACTTCTTTGGTAACCTTAGATTAAAATTTGGATTTGCTACAAACTTTAATGCAGTTACTTAAATTTTGTTTTTTTTTCCTTACAGTAAAACAAAAAAGACTTTGAAGCCTTATGATTGTAACATTTTGGACCACTTTATATACTGTTCAAGAAGAAAATGATCAAAGTGAATACTTTTAAAATGGGGTGCGGCTCAACTTACTTTAATATACTAATATTTAGAATCTATCTTTTTAAATGGCGATGAGTATGAGGAAATTATGTGAAATATTTCTTAATAGTGACAATATTGGTTTTAACCCTTCAACGCAATATTTAATTTAAACTGAACACCCCCTAAGTGGTCCAATTAATTTCTTGTTTTTCACAGTTTTGTGACAACATTACCTATACATACATTAAATGATTTTCCGTTAAGCCTATACTTGTAAAAGTGATTGTATTGCTAAAATATAAGTATACCCATACAAACATGTACAAAATACCATTATAAACGTTTTTAAGAGATGTTTTGTGGAAGTTATTTGCTGTAATTACATTAGAAATTTGCAACTGTGTGATATGTTTTGAAGAAGTCCTCTAGGCATAGGCCAGCCTCACATTGGGGACACCAGTAGATTGTGTCCCTTCTTCTGCCATGTTTGTAGCAAACCACACATCTCCTTTGAGGCTTTGCTTTTTTCCCAGTTGGTGGAATCTTTTCAATAAAATGTCTTTCAGTTAGGCGCATTGGTGGAGGCTCAGTGGATGGTCTGCCTTGAACTGTTCGTGGTACCTCTTGTCGAAATCTTTCTAATCTTTCTTTTACTAGGTCTAATCTAAATTTTAAGTGATCAATATTGTTGTGTTTTGACTTCCAAATGATGTATGAGTTCAGAATTGTAATGTTTAACATACGCTTGAAGACTTTCATGTATCATTTAGTACCTTTTTTCCTTTCCAGTAGATAGTTCTCTAGCATTTGATCTCTAAGGTCCACACTCCCCATATTCTTATTATATTCTACTACAATACCAAACATAACCAAACAAATAAACAGCTAAACACAAACAATAACATCGTCATGCCAGCAGACAAAGTTGTTTCACAGTCAATTGCGTAGTTAGAAACAGCTGACAGTAAGCACCACCTTGATCGATGTTTTTCGTCTACTATAAACTACATGTTGAACGGCTTTCGATACATAGGTATTGATACACCGATAGTTCATTTCATCTTCTTTCCAACGATGTATAACTCGAATGTATTACACCGAAAATAACAGAAATATATTTGTTATAAGATCGGACTGCGCGATGCGTACAGCGTACGTCGCGGGCCGAGTTCAGCGGTAAACACTAGACGTACGGCGTACGTCGCGGTCCGTCGAAGGGTTAAGGGCTACAGTATAATAAGCGACCACCAACGCAATCTGATTATTATTCATTTTAAATATTGAATACGACTCTTTACTTCATAATTAATCATTGCAAGCTTTCTTTATTTAGACTAGTGACGTCATTACCAGCTGTTATTATTTCATTTATGTAGCAGAAGGCTAGTGACAATGACAAGAACAATGGAGATGAATATGCCGAAATTGGCTGAAAATGTTTTTATAAACACAGCAATGTTTTAAATGGCTGCAAGAAAAGGAACTGGAGGTGATCAATTCAGTTGATGGCAGAATAATTAAGCTTTCGATTGAAGTATATTATTACTCAATAAATCAAACTTAATTCCTCTTCGTATTGTTAGAAGAAACGTCTTGTGCAAGCAACTGTTTTGACTGTGACCAGCTCACCGGACCAATTGTCTTATTAGTTACGTTTGCTGTCGTTGTATTTTGGTGTCTGTCTAATTGATTTAACTGTATTTTATATTTTGTTTTGTTTATTACTAATATGGCTGATGAAGTCACGCTTAATTTTAGGAATAAATCTAGTAATTTGATAGAACTATTAGCTGAATTGGAACCGGCATCCTTATCAGGCTAGTTCAAGGTAAAACTTTTTGTGAAAAAAAAAAGCTATAGCAACAATAATAAGCGAGTAATATTATTATTCCTTTAGTTTTCCTGAAAAGATGTATGATAAGTCATATAGGTTGAATTTCAGTGTTATAAAGCAATTGTACAAAATGCTGAAAATACAATGTTAGTGGATTTTGCACTTAAGTTCAAAAATTGCTAAAAAAAGTAAACATTTTTTAAGTAAAAGATCTAAAACTATATATATTTCTAATAAGTATAAAATTGTGTTCCTTTTGTAAGATTTGGAATTTATATAAACCTTTCACACATACATGATGATATAGTATCATCATCTTATCAAGAATATTTAAACACTGACATTTTTTTTGAAAGTAAAAAAATGTTAATGAAGATAATTTATTATTATCACTTGGAGTATCCTGAAAACAATGTTATATAATAAGTCATATATAAGTTGAATTTCCAGTGTTGTAAATCCTTTGAACAAATGGCTAAAAACACATTCTTAGTAGATTTTGCTCTTAAGTCAGGGTCGCCACCAGAACGGGAAAACCGGGAATTAGCTGGCAATTTAATGGACCGGGGAATAAGCCGGGAATCTTCCTGAGAACCGGGAAAATTTCAAAAACTGTTTTATCTGTCTCCAAGAACTTATAGAACCAGGACATAATTTGACAGCTCCTTGAACCAAGAAATGATTAATTTCGAAACATTGTATTTTACGTGACGTAGATCTTGAAATTGTGAATGAAGATCGATTTATGTTCGCGACCTTCATCTGAGGTTTGCCTCCATTAGTGTAGTGGAGTATATTTTGGTTTGTTCTACTCCTGTGCCATGGCAAGCATCCCTCTCACCCTAAAAAAACACGTAACAATGCATTAGCCAGTTTAAAATCGGTCGACTGATCATTCCAAACTTCAGCACTAAAAGAGTGGTAAATCGGTAGTGACCACGATACAAATGGGTTTATTTTGTATTGAAATATGATTAAGTTGAAGTGGGGTGTCTGTACAATGTTGTCCAACTCTTATTCTTGAGTGAAAATAGTATTTTGACAAGACGTGTATTAGATAGATAGCACAGGCTTAAAATGTACAGTATTCACCCTATAAACAAGGTCAATAGTTCAGTTCGTTGAATAATGTAATGTGTTTGATGGTTTGATAATAGGTGCAACCCAATTTCTTTTTGAATACACCAGAATTTCAGTTGGGTTTTTACCAGGCATGATAAGATACCTTTTGGAGAAGAAATAAGCGGGTAAGCTACAACAATTAATGCCAAGAAGGGCACATTTGCGTCTGACATGTTGCATAGCAATGACAGAATGAGCTGAGGGCTGAGAGGTAGGAGAAACATTTATTGTCTAAAATTGGCAGTGGATAAATGACATCATGTGGTACCGCCCTACCGCTCATAACTGCTGTGGCTAGTGTTGAGTGTTCCCCATATGTGCATTACAAACATTAAACTTTTAAGTCGCCGCTTGATCCAGCGTTTACCGCTTGCATCATGGCCGAGGCCTCGGTTGGTCTTTGAACGAGTGCTCCTCATAACACGTTCCGATTGGTTTTCAGATTACATTGGTTAAAACAAGGAAAGTGATGTTATGTTATGATATCACAGTCACATCCAAACCTCGACTGAACTGCGTTTACACTGGCAAAAAATTGCACAAATTTTGTGTCCGACTACAAAAATTGCGTCTAAACGGGCGCAAGAGCTCTCGCGTGCGCTGCTGTAACGAGTTTTGGACAGTTTGCAAGATCAAGTAGCCTGGAGGGATTTTCGAGATAAGAATAGGCCTCTTATATAATAATTTTATATATATAAAACAATTGCGTTTACTGAATAGTTCATTTGATGTATTTGAACCCTACGTTTCCAGTGTCAATTTGGTGGTCGTTTGATTTATGATTGTTTCAGTATCATATAAATTATACCAAAATTAACAGCTCATTGTCATATCAAATAAAATGTTTTCATGTGGGTTGTGAGCATAGTATTTGATCAGTGTATATATTAATGTTGTTTGCAGGAGTGTGCTGTTCAGTACGTGTCTGGATGAGCGATGCCGCTACCGAATAGTGTACCCTGCATCATACACGACTGTCACTTGCCGAGGCTGTGGTCAGACCCACTCTGTCGCCCACTTTCCAGAAAAGACATCTGTAGAAGATGCACCCACCAAAGTTCAAACATTGATTAAAAGCTTACTCATCGAAACACAGACACCTAAAAGAAGCCCAGAGACAGTGAGTATTTGAAAAACAAGACAAATATTTGAAAAGCTATAGATGTTATTTTTGAAATTGATGAATTTAAATTATGTAATTTAACAAGTGACTACAGCATACAACTTATATCGCATAATCACAGAGAGAGTAATTTCATTCAGCATAGAGCTCTAGTGAAGGGGTTAAATTATTTTGGTTTACTAATGTTAGGGTGAGAGTAGATAGTATGCATTTATGCTTGAGTGTTACATGGAGCAAATGATATATTCACTCCCTTAAGATGGTTGCAATTAATTCAACTGTGGGTGCAACACAATTAGTGTGACTGTGTGTCAAAGTATGATATTTAGGAACAGTATATTAGTTGTCATAATTTAGAATGACAACTGTGGGTGCAACACAATTAGTGTGACTGTGTGTCAAAGTATGATATTTAGAAACGGTATATTATTTGTCATAATTTAGACTGACAACTGTGGGTGCAATACAATTAGTGGGACTATGTGTGTCAAAGTATGATATTTAGGAACGGTATATTAGTTGTCATAATTTAGACTGACAACTGTGGGTGCAATACAATTAGTGTGACTGTGTGTCAAAGTATGATATTTAGGAACGGTATATTAGTTGTCATAATTTAGACTGACAACTGTGGGTGCAATACAATTAATGTGACTGTGTGTCAGAGTATGATATTTAGGAACGGTATATTAGTTGTCATAATTTAGACTGACAACTGTGGGTGCAATACAATTAGTGGGAGTGTGTCAAAGCATTGTGCTTATGAGTGATATGTTAGTTGTCATAATTTAGACTGACAACTGTGGGTGCAATACAATTAGTGGGAGTGTGTCAAAGCATTGTGCTTATGAGTGATATGTTAGTTGTCATAATTTAGACTGACAACTTTGGGTGCAACACAATTAGTGTGACTGTGTGTCAAAGTATTGTGCTTATGAGTGATATGTTAGTTGTCATAATTTAGACTGACAACTGTGGGTGCAACACAATTAGTGGAACTGTGTGTCAAAGCATCGTGCTTATGAGTGATATGTTAGTTGTCTTAATTTAGACTGACAATGAGGCTCTACAAATATTCCAAAAAATTTGACTTTAAAAAAGAGAAAAAACAATTTAGGTTTTGCTTCTCTATTTCAAAAGAGTAAAATAACTTCCTTGTGTTATATGTTATGATTTTAATTTAAGTATTGTACGACAGGTTCATAAATGGTCTTTTTATTGTTAATTTCTTCTTTTGTAGCACAGGATGTCAAAACTGATTTAACTGTCAATTTTAGGCTCTGTCTCAAATAGCCTGTTAGTTAGGGGGGGAAAGATGAATTAACTGTGTAATAAGTAATAACTAGGTTTACAATATGAACTAAAGAAGTGGCAAAGTAAATTAACTCTATTAGATCAATTTACTAATGCTAAAAACTCAGGGATTTTCTAAAAACAATAAGGTGCTCTACATTTGGAAATGGTGCCGTGATTTTCTTGTTTATGCTGTTTATTTTATAAAATAATAAAACCTAACATTATGAAAAAGTACAAGAGTATATAATTTTAGAACTAAAAAACCATAACCAAAGGTTTTAAAGTGTATCTATATTTTTTTTAGATCAAAGTTCTTGGCATCTCTAACTACCACCATAAGTTGCTATCCCCATTACTCACTCTTTATGGAATGGACAAACATACTGGAAAAGCAAGACTTCTCAAGGAATTGATTAAAAGGTATGTCTTTACATTTAAGTACTAGTGTTTCATGTTCAAATCTTATATAATGGACTTGTCACTAAAATCTTTCTCTGGTTTTCAGAATATTCAGAAAAACACATTAACTGAAGTAGGATATTTTATAAATATCAGTGTAAGGGTTAAGTGCAGGTGTTTATTTGGTTTGAAAATGGACTAGAAAATCAGACTTTTTGATCGGGAAAACCGGGAATTTGATATAGGTTTTGAATGGCCACTCTGTATAATTCTTACAAGACCTTATAATTCTCTTTCCTCACCTTCCAAGAGAATATTCCCTCCTCACAGCATACACAGATGACGAGGCCATTCTCACTATCAGTTTTTAATCATTTGTAAACCAGTAAGATAAAATTAGTAGAAATTAATAGTGTTGTTGCTAAAATTTATTATGTAAACAAGTTAAGAAACAAATTAATACACAAAGAACGGAAATCCCCCAGAAGAACAATTAATTTTTTCCTATGTAATATAAATAAATGAAAAATGGATAGCTACAAGTAAACTATATGTTACATTTCCAAATGTACTAGTTCTGTTATAATATGGCCTATAACTATAGGATCCCACATAAGTAATGGAAGTAGTTAACTAACATAGACATCATTGAAATAGAAAAGTACAGACCACCACATGTAAATATAGCTATATGTGTTAACCCATTGGCTTTATATTATGGAACCATTCCGTGACGACTACAGTGCCACCCAATTATACCTTTTTTAACGTTTTTCATCGGAATGTTATAATTTAAATGAATCAATGAAAAAAGTCAGAATTATGTGGGAAAATATTTTAAGCTGCTAAAAGTAAACATATTATACCATACAATATATTTTGTCAATTTCTATCTCACTTTTGGATGTTATATATTTTCCATTGACCTTAGGTTGAACGTTGACTCAGGGTGCGTAATATTGCCTTATGCAACGTTATTTTATATTTGAATGTCTGACCAACAGACAGGAAGGATTATTGATCTACAATTACTACATTTTTTATCATAGTGGCTGATGAACTACACACTTAACTGAATCCTCTCAAGTACCACAGGTGGTGTGAACTTGTAACTTTGTTTACTTGTTTAAAATAGCCAAGAGAAGTCGTTATTTATCAATATGCTGTATGATATCTGTATAACATATTGACGTCAATGCACACAACTGATTATCCTGAGCTCTTTGTGTTTGTAAACACAACTTTGATTATAAACATTCAGTATTCAAGATGTAATTGTTTAAGTGATATCGGATAACTAAGGAATTAAACCAGTTTAACAGTTTTCAAGTGACATTGTTAAAATTGTTTCATTTGAATAATGATAATGACAATGTCAGTGACAACTCCATTGGTTTGTGATGAGACAATCCAGAGATTACTCTATCCAAGGTAACAATGATACAACACTGTATATGACGTTCTTCACCTACCCCAAATTAAAATCTGGGACCTTGGTTAAAATTCCTGTTGTAAATATATCATTTGTAGTGCATATCTTAGATGTAGTAAGTTTTATAATTAAAATACATTTTATGTATTAGTACAAATTAAAGCAATATTACAAATTCCTATATTGTTTATCCCATGAAATAGGTGGTGTGTGTGCAACTGGTGGTACACACAATATGATATTCCTCATGTTCATTTAATGGTATCAATAATTGCTCTATAAAAAACTAATGTTTATTGTCCACATCAGCAATTACTGTATTGTGTACCACTGGTGGCTGATGCACTATACACTTAACAGAATCGTCCCAAGAACCACAGGTGGTGTGAACTTGTAATAACAAGTTACTTATCAGTCATCTAGAAAGAATTAGAATCATAAATACAGGCAAATCTTCACATGAACATAATTGCATAATGTTTTAGTTTCACTAAGAATTGAAGTATGCGAGGTTTTAAATTAATACATAAACTGGTTTTCATTTCATTAAGATTATTCAACCATAATAAAAATACAAGTAATGTTTTGAGTTACTAATTGTATTATGCTGTTAGTAGTAATAGTGTGCTATACATCAGCTGTTCATATTAATTTATTTTGCAGTATAAAAATACAAAAACTGGAGATATTTTTGTGTTATACTAACAATTTCAAAGTAAATACTAAAAAGTGGGTTTTTATTATTTAATATAGAACTGAGTAAATAAGGTGATTACTGTCACAGAAGTAAATAATTTGTATGTTACACAGACCGACACTGGACTGTAGTGTATTTGGTGATCGGGGATTCAGCATCGAGAGTCGGCACCTGCACATCAGTGGTTACGGTAGAGACCAGAGCGGCAGTGCCTCCTACCTCGCAGACACTCTGGCTCTGTTGCTGCCTTACAATGACAATAAGTACATAACAACCAATATGTTTATTCTGTTCTTCTTGTTTATTATCCATTATTAAAGTCTCCCATGCTTTCCTGTTCTCCAAATATTGTGTAAATAAATTAACAGAATTGATGTACTTATTTATAGTGGTAATGTATTGTGAGAAACCAAATCACAACATTTCAAGAACTTGGACAGAATTTTCAGAATGTATCATTCATTGAGAAACAAAATGCTGCATCAACACTTTAACAATCGGACAAAAACATTATTTTTAATATAATATAATGAATTTGTTTATGTGAAGATTTATAAGTTTCATAACCATAGTAACCTTTCAAAAAATCTCAAAACCTTAAATGATAATAATCAATGCGTTTGATTGAATGTAAAAAAACACCCTAAAAATAAATAGACTAATATTAAATCTCCTATATTTATACACACACAAAATGTTTGTATACTATATGACATTGATAGACTCAGAAGCTATTTGACCGATCATTATGAAAGGTTTTTTGTATGTGTATTTTTTCTATTGAGAAGATTTATATGCTATGGCCATTGATATAACTCACCACCAGGCGGCACTGCAAAATATAAAAGTTATCAAAGTGCCTGCACATTATAAACTGCAATTACGAAACAATTACGTATATTAAATAGCCAAACACTATTTGAAGGCACAACATTTTTATGTATATTTGTCTTTAAAATAAATTTCTGTTTGAAATTATAGCTTTAGTATTAGACCAGTTTATAATAAAATATACGTACGTGTACAATAGCTATAAACATACACTTTTGACAGATTTTCTTGATCGTGGCAACAAGGCAAAACCCTACATGGGCGTTGGAAATATAATTCCGTTGAACCAGAAGTTCTCATACACGGGCAAAGCTTACAAAAAGCATGTGAAGCCAAGGGAAACAGCTAGTTATAAGATAAATTTAGGACAAAATTGCCATGTTATTGTTACAAAGGTCCTTAGATATGACCTTCCAAAAAACTATTTCTTACTAATAACTCCTGGAATTCACTGTGTTTAGAATTGTTTCATTACTATAGGATATTGAAGTATATCAGCTCCTTAACTAAGTGATTGATTGTATTTCAGAGAGACATTGGTGCCACTGCATGTTGATGGGGATGGTCACTGTCTGGTACATGCCGTGTCCAGAGCTTTGGTAGGCCGGGAGTTGTTCTGGCATCCCTTGCGTGTCCATTTACAGCAGCATTTCAAGGACAACTTGGATACCTACAAGGTCTCATTCAAAATTTATACAATCATAGAAAAGTTACAGTAGTATTCAAATTATATTTATCTTCAAAGTATGTATATATGTATCTGCAATGCAGTCCAAAACCTTGTCCAAATCGTATTATTAAAAAAAGTGTTTCATGGGCATAAATCCAGATTACAGTTATAAAATAAAAATCAATGTTAATAAAGTACAAAACATGTTTTCTGTAAAAGAAATATTTAGTTTTTTAATTGCACATACAAAATTCAAATTTGACTCACCTCACTTTACAACTAGTTATTTTGACAGAATTATAGAATATCAGAATGAGTTCAATGTTTAACAAGAATCTTTAGTATATTATGTAATACCAAAAGAGTAATCTTTTACAGATATAAGAGCAAATATAAAAAAGTGGAATCTTAAAGTTATATTTTTTGTAAGACATTGATCCTTTTATCACATGAAAATTAGTTGTTATACACTTTAGAACAGAAGGTATTGAATAATAATAATATTTTGTTATTTTATCAAAAAAAGAAAAATTAAGGCATTTTTCAAGTTATAGTATTTTTTCTGAAAATGTTTAGAACAAACTACACAGAATATTTTAAACTTTGCTCTCTGTTATTATAATTTGTCAGTGTAGTGTGTGATCTGACAAAAAATTAAAACAAATAATGTAAGAGTAATAATTCAATTTCTCAATAATGTACTATATGTTAACATTTTTGAGCTTATGAATAACTTGTAATCGTAAACTTTACCATAATATCAACAAGTGACCATACAAATTTCATCTTTTTGATGTGCTGAAAACGAATATGCCACCAATCTTTTCCTATCACCTGTATTTTCTAAAATTTAACATCAGCGTAATTTACTATTTTAAGTTAAACTTATTGAACAAGAAATTAATAATACAAAATTAAAACTCTTATATACACATTATTTATTTTACATAAACAAAACAGTATTACAGATTTGTAAAGTTTATAAGACCATTACACATTGATAGCATCAGCTTTTTACGCTGCTAAAGTTTCTTTTGTGGAATATTCCTTTGTTACAGCAGTCTCTGCAAATTCCTACAATAATCTGCTATCATATGAGTGTTCCATTTGCTCTGATAATGGTTCTCCATACTTAATGTGCTGGGGAAATCTTTCACCTCGTTCTTCACTGGTCTCAACCATATTTTCAGGAATATGAAAAGCATTCATCATCTTGATCTAAATCCCTCACAAACCGCTTCATTAAGTCTAGCTTAGTGTGCAATAGAGGCAAGATGACTCTATCTCATTCAATTAAGGGCTCACAAAATACCTTTCTTACAACTACAATTATGTTTTCTCTTTTAGGCCTCTCCCAGTACTGCTGTTTAGCTCTCAAGTTAATCATTTACTAAAGCAACTATATGGTACTCTTCTTTCATCTTGGTTGAGTTACCAATCTGTACTAAACCATTTTTGTTGTCATTGTGCAAAATTAACACTTAAAAGTGCACTTGTAACTATCAATAAAGAGACGCCAGCCATCTGAATTTATTCAGGAAAGCTTATTTTGAGTAGTAGCCCTTAACATTTTGGCAAATTACAAGATCCCTGTCTTGTGAGCAGTAAGGAAGCAAATCTAACTCAAGGTTGTTTATGTATGTTAAAATGTAATTAGTGTTCCTTGGTCAAAAAGGTTATTTTCTGTTTAATCTTGATGCTAGTAACTCAGTTGATTCTTTAAAAACATCTAAGTTTTGTATTATTAAACCACAACTCTTCTTGATTAAACTCTTGAGGATTTAATGAAGTTCCCTCATGGTCGCTATTGCTAGCTTTTCCATATTCCTAATAACATCAGAGAGATGAAGTTCATCTTCGGAGAGCTCTGGTTTCCTAGTTCTCTCCAAACCAACAAAACACCAGGTTTTAGGAACTTTCTTTTCCTGTTAGTCCACTGTCTTAAGTGCTCTGTACAGGTTTTATACGCAATATGCGGCACCCAGTATTTATCTTGATTATCAAATCCATAACCAAAGTACCCAAGGTAAGCTTTCTCTTCAAAATCTGTTGTTTTTCTGTTTTCTTTTAGAGTGTACTCCCCACAAACATAACAAATCACATTAGGATGATTAATACAGTATCTTTGACTGGAAGCCATTTTGTCTTTTGTGAAATGCACAAACAAAAACTTTTAGGTTATGTTAGCTGAAAAGAATAGCATTGTCTGATGAAACCATGTGATAGTTTTACAAAGAAGAAGACAATGAAGAGAAGAGCAATATCAGACTTTATACTGCTTAGAATATACAGTTTGGTCAGTATTTATACAATAAATAAACTATATATAGGCTTATGGTTTAATTCATAATCCCATGAAGTATAACTGTTAGAGAAGAACTGGTATCATATTTGCTTTCAGTTTATCAAATATGAAAAATATTAACTTTAAAATTATAAGTAACAAAAACAATTTTTGTAGGCTTGTCTATATTAACATTTCATTGTGAAATACTGTGCCAAATGTTAATATAAGTATACTAGTTCCCCCCCCCACCCCCCCCCCCCCCCACCCCCCCCCCCCCCCACCCCCCCCCCCCCCCACCCCCCCCCCCCCCCACCCCCCCCCCCCCCCACCCCCCCCCATGGCATACTGGTAAAGGTACACATCAGCTACCCAGAGATGGCGTGGAGCGAGGAACCTTGGGGGGGGGGGGGTATGGAACAATTATGTCTCATAGCAGCAAGTAAGTCACAACATGTATGCTGGCTGCATGCAGTTGCTTCCTCCTATTATGAAACACGATATCTACCTTCAAATTTTGGGTATATTGTAGAAGTACAACTAAATCCAAGCCCCTGAGTACTTGTTAATCTTTTTTTATTAATCTTTAGGAAAGCGGTATACAAATCACTATGAAAGATACCAAGTCTGTTTTTGAGTTTGGAAGCACATGAAATCTAAGGGTTTGAGCTTCGCCCAATTCATTTGGCCCACGACCTCTACTGGCAATTTGTAGTTTCAAGCAATAACAGAACAGCGGTTGGAACATGCCTATTGGTTGTATACTGGGGTATAGTTAAGCACTTAATTTAACTTTACACAATAAAACTATTTTACCATAAAGATAGATCAATGTGGAAAAAGAATTTGATTCATGGATTCTAAAAACAGATTCCAAGGTATAGTGGGGTATCGATTCTGAATTCAATACCGATTACTGTGTTATTTATAACTAACAATTGTAGGGAGATTATACAAAAAAATTTAATTCCCATTTAAAATACATGTAGTTCCAGATAATGGGTAACTTAAAACAAAGTGTTTTATAAACTATACAATGCTTATAATTTGGGATTACAGCACTGCACTGTAAATACAATAAAAGCATACTTAAATGTAAAAACAGGGGTACGATTTGCCATCATTGACTGTGATTAAACAATTATTTAACCTTTATATGAGGGTTCTCACTCTATAAATGGAATATCTCACAAATTAAATTTATCTTCTATACGATCTAAGCAGAGCTGGGTGGGCCACAAAGTTGGCATACATAATATACAAGGGGGTAACACAAAGGCTGGCTATGCATTTTCAGATTCTATGTGATTCTAAGCCTAAAAATGAAGAACAACTTTTTTCCATATTTCCACTTTGTTCAGCCACCTATTTAATTTTTTTATTAAAACAATTTTACATTTGTTTTTACTTTTACAATTGTTACAAAACTTGGTAAAAGGGTCCATTTCAGAAGGCATTTTTTAAATAAGTTTTAATATTTTCCAAAATGGGGGGCCATTTAATTTTTGTTTAATGAAACCACTAATAAACCACTGTTTTTATAAAAAATGTATATGACAAAAAAGTTTTTAATTAACTTTTTGTTGCCAAAGACATCATTTATAAAAATCAGTTAAAAATAACCATTTTATGGAAGGATTCATATTACACATGCAAACTAAATGGCTTATAATAAATTTGACAGTCTGAACAGCTGTTTACTGTAAATAAAATGCAACAATGAAACCGACTATTAAAAAGTTATTCTTCACTTTTAGCTTAAAATCACACATAGAATCTGAAAATGCATATCCAGCCCAACATTTTTTGTTACATTCCATATACAGGGTGTTCACAAAAGGGTATCACAAACTTCCGAGGCTGATAGTACTCATAATTTAAAACAAAAAATCTCATATAAACAAAGGTAAAGAAATGTACCCCGTTTGGCCACTAGCCACCATTTTGTATATTTTATAAAAACTGTATTATCTCTAAAAATAGTTAGGCTAAAGAAATCAAATTTGGACACATAGGTTTGAATAAATAAGAGAAAAATTGTAACAAAAATGTTGTTATTTTCTTTAATATTAACAAAATGGTGTTTGTTGAAAATGTTTCAAGACAAATAAGATAAAATCAGTACAATTATAAAACATTTACTAGACACCAATTATTCGAAAATTTTCCATTCAAATTCCAACGGTACTGGTTTTAACGAATTCAGTCAATAAATTCTCAATTATGTCAGAATTCTGCCAGACTTCTCACATAAACCAAACATCTCACAGTTGAGAGAGACCAATTTTTTGTTGCTCCTGGCTTGTGCAAGCATATCTTTAAAGTGCTCACTTATGGGTTGACGGATTTCGTTAAAAAATATTGTTGGAATTGGTAATAGATTGCAAAATAGTTGATATTTTGTAAACTTTGTACAACCTATGTAAAACTGCTGATGTCAGTAAAAAACGTTTGCTGCTCTTGATTTGTACAAGCATACATACCCTTAAAGTCGTTTTAATGAAAATCAGTCAAATAGTTGGTGTCTAGTTAAGTTTTTATAGCTATACTGGTTTTTTATATTTGACTTACAATTTTGTATGTTATTTTCCACTATATCTATTTAAACCTATGTGCCAAATTTGGTTTCTTTAGCTTAACTAGTTCTAAAGATAATATTTATTTTTCTAAAAAATACAAAATGGCGGCTAAATTAGATATTGTTTGACCTATGTTTGTATTACATATTTTTCTTTTAAATGGTGAGTACTATCTATATAGTATAGTAAGTTTGTGACATCTATATATAAACTCAACTGTGGTGACAGAAATATTATTCATTTGAACCAGATGTGCACCTCCTACACATACAAAACTGAAATAAGAGCCAGTCACAATTTTGCAGATGCTCTGATCCTCTTAAACCATAAACAGTCCGTTTTAAAGTCATCATAGGACTTAACATATATGTACTTTCATTAAAAAGACTATGTACTTTAGCTTTATTATTCCTCCACACTGCCCTAAAATATTTCACATGTTACTATTTCAAATCATTGGTGCTATTTTATCAAATATCATGGTATTTTACAGAATCATTAAATTTATTTAATTGATATGTATAAAAATGGTTTCTCTCTTCGACTTCAGGCCTCAAAATATTGCTCTTCAAACTTAAAAAGTAATGATTCAAAAATGGATCAAAAGTCTCTAATTACCTTCAATTATCCATCATTATCACAGGAGTATTAGGTATGCTATTTAAAACATATGATTGTGATTGTCCCAGTAGTTCAGCAGGAAACTGCGTGTGAAGCCAAGGGTAACTGATAGCTAATAAATAAACACACATACACTCTTATAGAGAAGACATTCACACAACTACACATATTACGAGATAAAAAATTAGTCATTGTTTTGTCTACCGCAGAGCAGCTAACATTAAAAAATAGATGCAGCAGATGCATAATGAGGGACAAACATAGACATCGAAAATACTGAAGAAAAAAATAGTATCAAAAACTACTGAGGCACAGCTTAGTGTTTCGATAAGAGTATTTATACTGCAAATGGAACCTAGACTGAAAACAACTATATCACAAACAACCAGACAGTATCATAATCAACTGGAGTACAGGATATGTATTTTAACAGATTGTTTCTATCTTTCTACAGGATATTCAGTGTTTTCGTTATACTTTTTAATTTATTACAGAATGAGTGACAATAAAAAATCGAAATATATTAGTGACTTTCCTAAATGAATGTTTTATACACTCTGAAAATATATAATAAGTATCCAGGAACCTGAGTCCAAATAGGAGCCATTGGCATTTCATACGATCAAAGGTTACATGTTTTTGGTTTACACAGAGGTGACAACTAAAATTCCCGCTCCCCCCGAAAGTAGTTGTGAACCATTGAACCTTAAAAAATACTACAATGTTATCAAGCATTTGCATAACTAATACCACACGGCAAATGGAAGTAACTCTACACCTAAAGACAAAACAAAATACATTTACTCAGTACACTTATTTTTTAAAATTCCAAAATAAACTTAAACAGCGTGGAAATTTAGCTAGCGTCTTTAATACTAGCTGAAGTTGCTGACACAATTGTGTTGATATATAACCTCCACATTGTTTATGTGAAAGCTCTAACAAGAAAATACTACAGGTTGACACAATAGCCTGTAATTTTAGGCTTCAAAGAGTATGGCAGGATTATACATAGCCTTACTAGACATTCTTAAGAGCAGGCCATAATGCATACAATAAAAATTTAACAATATTTGTGGACTCAGGATATATCAGTTTTTTTAATTCCATAAAAAAAGCAGTTATTGTCAGACTCACCTATATGCATAACACAGGTTGTTTTCATTGAGAGGTCAAATATTGCTGCCAGGGAACAAGTTTGAGAGGCAATTCCCCACATCTTTAGAAGGCAGCAGATGTTTTGGGAACAGGGGCAAAGCTGGGGCTTGACACAAAATTAACATATTTCACTTAACAATAATCACACTCTCAACACAAAACGAAATGTAATCAATTATTTGCAACTTAAATTTTGTTCAAAATTATAAACTTAATATTAATATAGAAAATCACTTTTACTAATCTTTGGATGGGTACAAGGGAATGTAATGGTTATTTGTGCGAGCAAGTGGGCTGGACCAAAGCTAGGCAGCAGCGGAGAGTGAGGATTAAGGCAACCCCTTGCCTTATTGCCGGACAGAGCTCAGGTATTAATGGGTAGGTGCGACAGGCCTGGTGATGAAATAATGCTAAAAAAACAATAAACAGTACAACAATCTATAAAACATGTTATGGCGCAGGGAAACTTGGGGGCATGAAGGGGAAGGATAGGGGTAGGGGGTGGGGGAATATGTGCGGGCGGCAGGTGGGGCCGAGCACGGAGTGGGCTGTGGGGAGTGGGGGTTGTGTGGGTGGAGGTCGGGGACGTAGGTATTTATTTATTGCCAAGGGGACTAACGTTTGGGGTGAGTTGGCCAGGTGCAATATAGACAATGAACGGAGCCAGTCAAATTAAGGTACCAACCTTTGAATGTATTTTCTCTTGTTTACCTAAAAACAAAGTAATTTTTCTTTTAATTTTCTGGAAAGGCAGGTTTAGATGATGCCTAATAGACTTGTTTGAAGGAGATTGAATGTTCAAGTAAGCAAGCATTTTTTGTTTTCATTTCCAAGTGTGTATATCTTCATATATAACAAAGTTTGATTACGTCAGGTGAATTTAACACGGCCAGTAGTAAACTTTTTACAATGCAAACAATGCTGCCAGTCAACTGTACTAATAGAATTGATGTCAATAGTATGCAAGCATTTTTTTCATTCCAAATGGGGTGTAAAAATACTTCATAAATACAGTTTGATTAGTCAGTGGAATTTACACACGCATAAACTTTAAATTGCAACAATGGCTGCAGGCCAACTGTAAATCTATTACTGTGGACAACTTTCTAAATTTTGGAGCAAGCAGCGTTGTGCAGATGGGTGCTTGTTTGATAAAACCCGTTTTAAAAGCAGACAGCCTCGTAAATAATTTTCACTATAAAAAGGTGAAATTTTCGGTGTAATCTGATTAAGTCATTACTATTGTACGTAAAACTATCCATTTACTGAGGAACCTAAGGAAAGACTTGATAAATACTCCTGGGAACTCAGCACCTTCAATTTCAATGGTTTTAAGAAGTGGTATTATAGAATTCCATTTTTGGTGTTCATCACCATCACCTCAGTGATGCCGAAACGTTCAAGTCGCCCAAAAGAAGGTGTATCCACAACCGGAAAAATTGTTGAATAAAAATTCCATAGATATAATCAGAGAATGTAAAGTGCTATAGGTTAGGGTTGGGCTAATACTGTAGGTGTCTCCAACTGAATTGGGCATTCTCAACATTTGTCACAAGAATATTTGAACATGAATAAAAACTCTCCACAGGATGGGTTGCTGCGGTTGCGAGCACACTCGGACTCAATAAGCGCAACCTGTGTGACCATTTACAATAACAGCTGTTTTAGCGAAATAAGGAATTAATTGAAATGTGGACCCACAGAAGGCCAAGGTGGAGTAATGTCAGCCAACAAGGTCATGGACCACATATTCTTTTTGTGGAGTGCACAGGGTAATCATTTCACATATGATTACCCTATGAGGAAAGGTTTAAAAACGATGCAACGGCGAAATAATATTTCAGAGCTTTTTAGGGAACAGATTCGAACGCTTGATGTATAGGCAAAAAACAACCCGCATTTAGTGAAGGAGAGAAAGTCCTTATATCCATCAAGACAATTGGACTTATATTGCAATGGGCTATTTGCACACTTATATAGTCACAATAGCAAAAATCCATGAATTGGGCTAAAAACTGCAACCCCATCCAGCATATTCTCCAGATCTTGTCCCCTGCGCTATTTCGTATTTCCAAACCTAAAGAAATGACTGGGCAGTAGGAGATTTGGGTCGAATGAAGAAGGTCATTATTGAAACAAAAAGCCTATGAGAGCCTTGAGAAAACCTATTATTTGGAGGAAATACAAAAATTAGAAAAACACTGGACTAAATGTATTAAGCTAAATGCTGATTATATTGAAAAATAAAATGTTTATTCAGCAAAAAAAATGTTTTCAATTCAAAAAGTCACTGATATCTAACCACCCTCATATGTATATGGATGTACCACCCTCCTCCATATACATATCCCTACATATATCCCTCCATATACCACCCTCCATATATTTCTTGGATAAGGTTTTTTACATGTTTCAAACTGAAATAATGATAGGTAATTCCAAATAAAATCAACGCACTAAAATAAAATAATTTACTTCACAATCTTAGCATTTGATGAAATTTGGTATGAATGTGTCTTTATATTGATCAGAAATATTTCCAATATTTTCCCAAACGGTTTCAAAGTTACAGCTATGTATTTCTCAAAGCCCACCAAAAACCAGAACCAAAACATGTTGAAATCACCATAGCTATTCTCATAATTGAGCTAGAGAGATGGAAGTGGAGTAATTTTATTCAGTTTAACTGCTCTTATTTTGATGAGCAACACAACATACTACGCCATAAAAAGTATTTTGAAAAAATCAAATTCAAAATTTTGATTTTAAATTTCTTAAAAAGTGCATTTTTGAAAATATTCCTATAAATAGTTTATATATTTTGTAAGTGATTCAAAATTTCTAAAGTGGATGGATTCATAGTTAAATAATAATTTAAGAAAGGGTGTTTATAAGTTTTTATAAAAATGTTTATACTATATATCCTTACCAAAACTTAATTTCATTATGATAGTGATTAACATAATATAATTTGAGTACTTAAAAGAGGGTTGCCCCTATAACAACAATTTAGTTATTTACAAAATAATTATTTTTTAGTTGAAAATTGTTTTATTTTATAATGCACTTTATTTGAAAATGTAAATAGACATTCATAGATAATAATCAGGGGACTCTGATCTAGATGATTTTTCAAGTGCCATAAAATGTTTGGTGAACTAGCAGTTGCCCCCGCCTGGCTTTCACACCGCAATTTCCCGTCTGAAAGAAACAGTTACACTAACATTCAGGGGCGGGTATTTCTTTTTTCCCATCACCATTCTAAACAATTGACTGGAGATAATTGATTAGTCGTATCCCTTATTGTGAGCCGTCGTCTGGGCGCATATATGAAGGTATGTACCATATTTCCTGCGCCTGATATCTTTCTGTGTGGTTTTTTCTTAGGTGTTGATATAAAAGTTATTCAGAACAATTTAATTTAATAAAGGATGAATCTCGATAAGAACTAATTCAGGGTTATAAACGAATCAAAATTCGGTTCTGTTAAAATTAATTTTCTATCTAAGATATTTCCAGTATTATTGAGGATGTGTGCCTTCCAAGGAAAACTGTATCAACGAAAAACCAATTGTCGATCATAAAGCGTTTTCTCTTCTTTCGGCTCTTTTTCATTTAACCTTTCAATCTAACGTCAAATTCGATTAACCTTATGTGCAAACATCCACGGACTTTGGTCTACAATGAGGTTGTTTTCATAATAGCGTTTAATCATTATTTTCCATTGCATTAGATAGTTTAGTTGATCATTGGTGTGCAATCTTAAAATGGTTAAAATTAGGCAATCGAAGTTCTTCTATGCAACCTGCATTTAACACTACTGGTTCAAACACTTTACCAATAAACAATTTTCCTTAAATTTTAAATGTAAACAAATAGTTTCTGCCTCTTTTTGATTGAACTTCAGCTGATTAAGTATTAACAGCTGTTAAGTATACAGTTCGCTTTGTATTTAGTACATGTTCGTATTTAGGCGTCGAGTCTGTCGGACTCCAATATAAAACCACGTTTTACGTTCTTATCATAACATTCAAATGTAAACAAACTAATTTTTACAATTTGAATTCTTTTTTGACTTTATTTAGTGAAATGAATGTGTGGGGGGTTTAAAAAGCACTCCAAGTGATTAATTTCAGACCAAAATCGTATACCCTTGTTCCAAATATTCAGCACAATCCGTTAAAGCAGTTTTCAGCGTGATTGATTCGAGGACAAACACTCCAAAACATCTAAACATCCACCCACCCCCCCCCCCCCCCACCCCCCCCCCCCCCCACCCCCCCCCCCCCCCACCCCCCCCCCCCCCCACCCCCCCCCCCCCCCACCCCCCCCCCCCCCCAAAAAAGTATTGGTAGAAAAAATTAACATCCGAGAGAAAAGAGTAATTTTTTTGAAAAAAATTACTCAGTACAGATCTGAGAACAGACCCATTATTTATATAGATGAAACTTATATCCATACGACTCATGCAACCCCTGAAGCCTGGACTGACGACAGCAATGAGGGATGTAAAGTACCAGTTAGCAAAGGAAAAAGATTAATTATAGTACACGCTGGAAACGAGAAAGGGTTTATAAAAAACGCGTTGCTAACTTTTGAATCAGGCAAAAAAACCGGCGATTACCATAACGATATGAACTTTTCAAATTACGAGAAATGGTTGAAAAATAAATTAATTCCCAATCTCCCTGAACATTCTGTTATTGTGATTGACAATGCCCCATACCACAATGTCGAAATTAACCGAGTGCCAACGTCTAATTCCAGAAAAGGTGACATGATTAAATGGCTATCAGACAGAAATATAAATTTCCAAACAAGTAGCCTAAAACCGGAGCTGTACAGTTTGATTAATTTACACAAACCTAAATTTAAAATGTTCAAAATTGATGCAATTTTGGCTGAACACGGTCATTCAACTCTGCGCTTGCCTCCCTACCATCCGAACTTAATCCTATAGAAATGATATGGAGTGTCATGAAACAGAGGGTGGCTAAACGTAATGTGTCTTTTTCAATGGAAATAATAAAGCAGCTTGTGGAAACAACATTTGAGGAAATAACTACTGAAGAATGGTTATCTCGTGTAAACCACATCAAAAAAGTAGAGGAAGACTACATTAGGTTAGAGCCTCAAATTGACGAAATGACAGAACATATCGTCATTAATTTGCAAGATGATAGTGACAGTGACAGCAGCATGAGTGAGAGTGGCAGTGATGATGATAATGGTGACTTTAATCTAAGTGGGATCGAAGCTCTACCACAGTAACCAGTTTACAGCATTCAGTAAATAAACAAAATTATTGTTCTTAAATCCTAAGTTTCAATATTGTATACATTAACGTTTAAATTCAGATAGAAATATTTTAATTGTTACTATTGGAAGTATGTTAACTATACTGCCAATGTTAAATTTGTCTAACATGTGTTTAAATAATCGTACGCAGCACGCAGATCCAGCTCACTGACAATAGTGACAGTGGCAAGCTTTGTGGCGCGGCGGCAGTCAGCCCCTCCCCTCTTTTGACGGCTTCTCCCACTCCGTACGACACCACTCCCCTGTCGCGCTTCTCAGGGCCCGTATGGAATCTCTCGATGTATAAATCAGAGTGTAGCATATTTGTACACAATCAATAATGGCCAGGTGCTATGCTCTAATGAGATATTGTATGGTGAATATAAATATGTTTAGTTCACATTGTTTGTAACAGATGTAATCAATGTGTAAATGATTTGTTTCTTTAACTTGTATTAGAAATTATTTTTTTAAATAGTTTTCAACATAGTTCATAAGTTCTTAAATCAAAAGAGAGAAGGAACCAAGGGTGATGTCTGGTATGCAAGCATTTTTTATATGTGAATATCATTTTAGATTTATGATGTTTAGAAAATCAGTTAAAGCGTCATGTAAAGAGGAGTGTAATTCAGAGCCAGCAGTCAAAATATAATGGTAATACAAAAATCTTTCAAATAAACTACAATAAAAAGTGGAAAAATTATTTTATTTTAGTTATACAATGAACCTTACACTATTAATGCATTTACTGTAGCAAAGGCATTTAAAAGTGCTCTGGATATGCAAAAAAAATTATCTCAAAAGTTAAATTCTTTATGTTGATTTTTTAAGCTTAGAAACAATTATGCAATATGAAATTATGCACATATACAGAATCAATGTAACTGCCTCACGAAAACCAAAATGTTAAGGAAATTCAAATATCTGAAACTTATGGATAGGAATATTAAAAGTAAAGAATTAAATCACATACCCACACAACTGCTAATCTTCTTTATGTGTTCTACAAGTCCATAGCAAAACATTTCCATTATTTTCCCGTGTTGTGTTTTAATGCTTGGTCTTATGTCACAAGTGTGTCTACTATATATACAGGGTGTATATTATGTCTGGAAACACCCAAATATATCCTTTAATAATTTAAATATAAATTTGAAACCTCTTACAACCGTGATAGAGATTGGGCATCTACTTTTTGGAACAATGTTTTGTTATGTCACACCAACGGGGGACGTCCTGCCGAGGGTATCGTGAATATTCTTAATGGAAGCCTATACCTTGTGATACATAATTTTAAAGGTAATAGCTTACTGAATTGAATGCCACAAACCGCATCTCAAAGGAATTATTCTATCAGAAAATAGAGCATTTTTAGTATTGAAAATTTACTGATGTTCAACAATGTAATTTTAACATGGTTCTTGCCACAAAATGTGTTACACTAATTTTTTAGCATTTTTTTAAATGTTCAATTAAATAAAACAAAAATTTCATTTTAAGCTGGTTCTATTAGCACAAATTTGCCAGTTTTTATTACAGTACAATTATGAAAATACTTATGTTATTGATTTCTTATTACAAATAAAAAATAATGTATGCTGTTAGAAAAGTCTTACAACAAACGTTTTACCTGCATTTGGTGTCAAAGCAATTGTTCGAACTGTGTTCCTTCTACGGTTTGACAATGAGCCAATCTTGTGTAAAATGATTCGACAGAGTTGCCTAACATTTCTTCAGTTATCAAAGCAATCTCCTCTATAATCCTGTTTCTTAGGTCTTCCAAATTATGAGGCTTTCTTCTATAAACATTGGATTTTAAATGACCCCATAGGAAATAATCGATTGGTGACAAATCCGGAGATCTTGGAGGCCATTCGATTTCTCCTCTTCGGCCAATCCATTTATGAGGAAACCTTAAATCCAAATACTCTCTTACCTGTCTCCCATAATGGGGTGGAGCACCATCCTGCTGAAACCATACATTATCAAAGTATTCTCCTGATGCAATTTGAATAGCTGGGATTATTTCATTTTGGAGCATATTGTAGTAAAGTTCGGCATTTAAATTTCCATTGATGAAAAAGGGTCCAACAATTTTGTTACCTAAAATTCCACACCATACGTTCAGTTTTTGTGGTTGCTGTGAATGGGACTCAGTAATCCAATGTGGGTTTTCACTAGCCCAGTAACGGCAATTGTGCCTGTTAACATTGCCATTTAGGAAAAAAGTTGCCTCATCAGAAAATAGTATGTTGGTCAGAAAATCTCTATTGTCATCACATTTGCGCATCACAAGTTCACAAAACTCAACTCTTCTGTCGTAATCATCCTCACTTAACTGTTGGACTAAATGAACTTTAAATGGTTTGTATTTATTAATTTTCAAAATCTTACTCACAGACATAGGGTGCATATCATGTTGCTGTGCAGCTTTTCTGAGCGATGTATGTGGGTCTTCAATAAATGTTTGCAAAACATCTAGTGCATGTTCTTCATCTGTTGCAGATTGTATCCTACCCGACTTTGGCCGATTACGTACACTCCCTGTCATTTCAAAACGCTCAATAGTTTTTGATATTGTTGAAACACTTATGGGATTCCTTTCTGGGAAAGTGTCATTAAACAAATTACAAACTTCCCGATAAGATCTTTGACGATCGCCATATCCTCGCATCATCAACAGAGTAATTCGTTCTCTTTCAGACAATTCCATTAAAATGCCAAATAAAAACTGAACTACTGTAATTAGATAACTTGTTGACAGCAATGCTTCAGAGACACTGATTAACTCGACAGGAATGATATGACCTTTGTCCATTTGTAATTCCCAAGCTTAGACCTGTCTAGTGAAAGCTCCATGCTCAACAAACTGAAACCTGTAGACCAGATGATTAATAACACAATAATGTTTCTCATAGGCTAGTGACCTTTGTCTCTTTAAACCTTCCTGCTGACTGGAAAACACCAAGTACAGATTCATAAGTAATCAGAGAAAGTGACTCATAAGTTTTATTCATTGTAATAAAAACTGGTAAATTTGTACTAATGAAACCAGCTTAAAAATAAATTGTTTATTTTATTTTAATTGAACATTTAAAAAATGCTAAAAAATTAGTGTAACACATTTTGTGGCAAGAACCATGTTAAAATTACATTGTTGAACATCAGTAAATTTTCAATACTAAAAATGCTCTATTTTCTGATAGAATAATTCCTTTGAGATGCGGTTTGTGGCATTCAATTCAGTAAGCTATTACCTTTAAAATTATGTATCACAAGGTATAGGCTTCCATTAAGAATATTCACGATACCCTCGGCAGGACGTCCCCCGTTGGTGTGACATAACAAAACATTGTTCCAAAAAGTAGATGCCCAATCTCTATCACGATTGTAAGAGGTTTCAAATTTATATTTAAATTATTAAAGGATATATTTGGGTGTTTCCAGACATAATATACACCCTGTATTGTTCATTTTAACCTTTAGAGCACTGAAGAAAATTTGGCCTCTATTCAATTAGTGTGTTTTTACAGATAAAATCTGTTTTTGCTAAAGTTAAATTTATTTTCTATTTCTTGGAAGAATGTAACAAACAACTTTTTTTGTTAGCTCTGCCGGTTTTACACATAGATGCACTGTATACTTGGACATGCCATACTATTATATTCACATGCCATGCCTCCCATCGTAAGACGAAATGTTGATAAAAGAATAGCGCTGATTTTTAATTGATTTTTTACATGACACGCAACCCAATTTGCTTTCTTACAGTTGTAAATGAATACATATATGCTTTCCTACACATTTGCAGCATTTTTTAAAATTATAATGTGCACAATAAATTATAATAAGACAATATCTGCATTTAGCACAATTCCAATGGTAAGGGCATGTCTGTATACCGCGCTTTAAGGGTTAAATGTTTTATTTTGTGTTATAGTAAATTATAATTGCGTGGAGTTCAAATTAAAAAAAGAATAATAGACAAGGCAAGAAGATAGAGTAATAATTGGTAGTTTTTAATTCATTGATGTGCAGGTATGGTAATTTATTCATAAGATAAAACTGGTATAATTTAAAGTCTCAACAATAAATTAAATATTTTATTATATTGTAGCATGCATTTGAATTTAGATCAAATGGTCAGTTTTGTAATTACTTATTTTAGATTTTTTTTTTATAAAAAGGCACATTTTTTGTAAGGAATTTTTGTGGTGTTAAGGATATTGCGGGAAGCCACCCGGAAATAATGGAGGTTGCAATGAAGATTATAAACTTTCTCTATGAGAAAGAAATCTTATCAGAAGAAGCCATACTAGACTGGTACTGCAACCCAAGTTACGATACTGATGTTGAAAATGGGAAGAAAGTTCGCAATCAGGTAACAACTTCTCCTTTTTCTTTATGAGCAATTTAGCCAATACAATTTAATCAAACATTCAACACTAGAAGTACAAGTCCTTAAATTGAACAGAATATCTCATTATTGACTTTTTTTACAATATACTGTAATTACCAATTTTCAATATACAAGTGACGTTTTAAAAATAAAGAGTCAATTTTAATTTAAGGGGAAAAATCAAACAATTTTTTCAAAATACGTAATTTTAGATTCTAAATATTTTCCTTAATTTTTCTACATTTTTGCCTTGTTTGTTCGGGCACTTTATACCTTAAAACTAAGTTTTTAAACGTTTTTTCAAAGAAATTTTTCACTTGCTCTGATAGCCAAGAATTCACGGCCGTTTTCACTTCTTTAAAGTGCTTCCTGCCAAGATTATATTTTTTAGATACTGGAAAAGGTGATGATCCAGGATCTTGTTTGGAATAAGGTCAGGGCTATATGGCAGGTTCCCTAAACGTCCCAGCTGAAGTGTGAGTCATTTCCCAGCAGTGTAAGACCCTAACATTATCATTGAGTAACAAGATTCTTTTTGTCAGCATACCACATCTTTTGTTCTGAACTGCTTAAACTTAGTCAATATTTTATAGCAGGCTTCTGCGTTGATGGTCTTTCCTCATGTCTTAAAATCCACCAACAAAATATCATGCCTGTCCCAGAACACAGTTGCAATAATCTTGCAATGCATGATTTTGACTTTAATAGGACAGTTGCACTTAATATCAGTATTGTTGACCTTGTACAAGATCCTGGCATAGGCCAGTAGACCATGAGGTCGGGCATAATAAGACTAAAAAGATGGGACTTTCTATTTTTCTTAAAAATAATACCACCAAACTATTACAAATCGTTAGAGCCAGTCAAAAAATACAATCAATGTCTAGCCATACTTAAAAATCTTGAAATTTCATTTTAATAATAAATGTTAGTATTGATTTTTTACGTTAATTGAAAATAAACCTAAGACAAACAAAGGTTTGTGTGTAATCTTTCCTGCATAAAGCATTTTTGGTATAATTTTTACAATTTATACTTTTCTTTTCAGTTCTATTTTACTATTGAATTACTGTGTCATGTCATCTTTCTCAGTACATTAAATTAAACTTAGAAATGTTACTACCCCAGTAAAAAAACTTACTTTCCTGAGTTCAATGTTTAAAATTTTTAATACAATGTTTTAGCTACCATTGATGTCTCTTAAAGGAAACGTTTGATAAAATAAACTGCATTGTATATTGTAGACTCTTGGAGCAATTGGAAAATTCTTTAAATATTACTAAATGTTAATAAAAACACTACTTTTTCCAAATTGTTTATTTTTTGGACGAGGCCTTTCGAAACCAAAGGTTTCATCTTCAGGCAACTCCACAAATAAATATTTACACATTGTTTGTTATAATTAATATTAAAATAACATATGGTGTAAAAATGTAAATACAAAAATTTTGGAAATATTTCAGCCAGTATGAAAAATTAGATTTGACTAGAGTTTGCAATAGGGCCCTCTTCATTGTTCATGAGTTTTTCTTTATTTTTGTGTATGTATAGTGTTTCCCAAGTTGAATGCTTGGTTTCATTGGTTTTGTTATTTCTTTTATTAATTTTAGATTTGTAATTGATGTTCTGTGTCCTGATTCAATGCAGTGCTTGGCTACAGCAGATTTGTCGACTCTTCCATATTTTGTGTGTGATAAATGCTCTTTAAATCATGTTTTTATTGTTCTTTTTGTTTGTCCAATATAAATTTTGTCACAGTCATCGCATCCAATTTCATAAATTCCCGATTTACTATCATTTGAAATTTTGTCCTTAGGGTTTCCTAATCTTCTTTCTTCTCAATTTATTCAAAAATTAAACTGTAGTCAAATCTAATTTTTCATACTGGCTGAAATATTTCCAAAATGTTTGTATTTACATTTTTACACCATATGTTATTTTAATATTAATTATAACAAACAATGTGTAAATATTTATTTGTGGAGTTGCCTGAAGATGAAACCTTTGGTTTCGAAAGGCCTCGTCCAAAAAATAAACAATTTGGAAAAAGTAGTGCATTGTATATGTTATAAGTAAAAATCATTAATAAGTCCCAACTACGGAAAGTCCAGAAATAAACAATATTATGATACAAGTTTTAAATTTGAGTGTAATACACCTATTGGAGCAGCCCACATCTCAACCATTTCTCTACCACCAGTTGTTTCCTAATGTTTTTTTTTTTTTTTTTTTTTTTTTTTTTTTACAGAGGGCCAGGTTTCCTAGGCCTGGTAGTTGCCTCTCAGCCATCCGGCTTATTGTGCACCCTCTCCCAGGTTTAAGCTGTATCAAATCCCAGGCCTTTGCAAAACCATGAGATCTTCTGAACAATGGTTTCCTGTTCCAACCCCTCTTCCGTATGCATAAGAACACCTAGGGATCTTGAGCGTTTGCTCTGTAATGCTGGACATTCAAATATGACGTGCTTGGCTGTTTCGTCAGCCTCGCCACATTTCCTGCACAGTGTTTCCTGAACTGGAATACCTATTCTGTTCAGGTGGCTTCGGAATATCCAATGACCTGTAATAAAACCAGTCAACTTTCGGATCTCCGTTCTACTCATTCTAAGGGCATCTGTTGCAATGTTCCTTGATGGTCCCTTGAGCATCCGCTTTGCTTGTACATTCCCCTCAGTATTTCTCCAATGTTGTAGGTGTTTGATCCACTTGGTAACTGATCTATGTGCTAAGTTATATGAGACCCCACACGTTGGTTCAGGACCGGTAAGAGGACAGTTGGCTCCCAAGTTAGCGCAACTGTCTGCCCCTTCATTACCTGTGATTCCTCTATGACCAGGCACCCAAGTTAGAATAACTTTATTGGTTTTCACCAGCAATTTCATGACCTTATGGCATTCCCAGACTGTCTTCGAATTACAGTCATGGTTGGCCAAGGCCTGCAGAGCAGCCCTGCTGTCCGAGTTAATGTAGATGGTTTTGTCTTTGTAGCCCCTTTCCACATTAACTCTTGCACATTCTGCAAGGGCTGTAACTTCAGCCTGAAAGACAGTTGCCAGTTTACCTAGGCTTAAGTTAACCCTAGGTCTGGCTCCCCAGACCCTTGCCCCAGTACCCTTCAGAGTCTTTGACCCGTCCGTGTACCAGGTTAGAGCCTTCTTCATGTAGTCAGGCTCACCTTTTGACCATTCCTTCCTTTCAACAATGTTGACTTGAAATGGTTTTTCCCAGTCCGTAACCTTTGCCATTCTGTCAGACATCATTTCTAGAATATCCAGTTTGAGAATGTCAACGACCTTGGAGTGCTTACTAGCATAGTGATGATGCCAGTTCCCATTGCACTTCAATCTGTAGGCAGTCATCCTAGCCTCTCCTATGACGAATATGTCTAGGGGTGGGAGGTTTAGCACTACTTCTATAGCAGCGGTTGGTGTTCCTCTCATGGCGCCCATTGTCCCCAAGCATGCCAACCACTGTACCTTTGACAGGTTTTTTGCGGCAGTCACCTGTTGGACTTTTGGCCACCATACCACTGAACCATACACCATCATTGGTCTGATGACTCTGGTGTACAACCAATGTGACATGTCGGGTCTAAGTCCCCATGTGCATCCTACCGCAAGTCTCACCATCATCAATGTAGTCTGAGATCGGCTGATTATGTATTCCAGATGACTATTCCAAGTGAGTTTATCATCTAGTTTGACTCCTAGATATTTGAACTCCCTGTTTATCTGTATCTGGCCCCCACATAGGAGTGGCTGTGTGATTTCCAGTTTCCTCCTACTTGTAAATGGTATCATGACGGTCTTCGAAGGATTCTCTGCAAGTCCTTCTTCGTCACACCATCGCTCCACAATGGCCAGTGCACTCTGCATCATTTCCAGACACGTAACCATATGCTTGCCTCTTATGAGTATGACAACATCATCTGCATAGCCTTGAGCATACATACCCTGTTCATTCAGAGTCCAGAGTAAGTCATCCACAACTATGTTCCACAGGCTTGGTGATAATACACCTCCTTGTGGACATCCTCGCTGCGTTTTGACCTCTCTTGTGACTCCGCACAGAGATGCCTGTGCTCTTCTGCTCTTAAGCATGTTATTTATCCATCTAACAACAGTTTTCTCCATACCCCTGAATGTAAGCTTAGACACTATAGAGTGAGTACTCGTATTATCAAAAGCTCCTTCTATATCCAGGAATACTGCTAAAGCTATTTCCTTTTGTTCAATAGCTTGCTCAATCTTGCCAACCAGACAGTGTAGGGCTGTTTCACAAGATTTGCCTTTCTGATAGGCATGTTGATTTGGATGTAAGGGACGGTTGATGAGGACTGTGTCTCTTAAATGCCTATCCAGAACCTTCTCCATGGTCTTGACAAAGAAGGATGTTAGGCTTATTGGTCTATAAGCCTTTGCAACCTCATAGGAGGGTTTACCTGGCTTCGGGATAAATATAACCCTACAGGTCCTCCAGGATGAGGGTATGACTCCTGTCGCTAGACTGGTTCTAAACAGTCGTAGAAGCAGAGGTATCACCAAGTCCCCACTTTCCTGCAGTAAAACAGGAAAATTGCCATTGGTACCTGGTAATTTGAACGGCTTAAAAGACTCCAGGGCCTTTTTTATCCCTAAGTAGTTGATAACAGTCTTTGCACAGTTCCAGTCCTCCTTAGACGAGCTATCTCCAGGTTCTCGCCGCCATTCACTAACAACTGTTTCACTGGTTTGATAAGATCCAGGGAAGTGTGTATTCAGTAAACACTGAAGAGTCTCCTCAGGATCCTTGGTGTGAGTCCCATCTTCCCTAAGTATAGTACCCACCACATTTATGGGGCTTCGAGCTAGGACTTTTTGAAGTTTTGCACAGTCAGGTACCTTATCAATACTCTGACAGAATTCTCTCCACGAGTTTCTCTTAGGTCTTCTCACCTCTTTATTGTACTCTGTTAGGGCAGCAGAGTACCTATCCCAGTTCCCTGCATGTTTGCATGTATTATATGCTCTGCAAAGGTTTTTCCTCAAGGTTTTCAGCCCCTGGTTCCACCAACATGCTTTTTTCCTTGAGTTTTTTTCTATCACGGGGCAGGCTTTGTGGTACGATTCTTTCATGGCGTTTTGCAAAGAGTTCGCCATGTCCTCGACCCCTTGCCCCTGATACCCATTTTCCCTTACTAGATTGCTCTTTAGCTCTGCATTGAAAGCTACCCAATCTGTTTTCTTTGGGTTTCTATAGGTCTCATTTATTTTGTACGACCTCATGTCAAAGGAGATATACCTATGATCTGAAGCAGATGCTTCATCTAGCACACTCCAGTTTAAAACTTTAGTTGCTAGCCAGAGTTATATCTAAGACCTCTTCTCTTACCCCTGTACCTCTTCTTTGCACAAAAGTTTGTTTACGGCCTTGATTCATAATAACTAAGTTAGATTCTACTATAAAATTCAAGAGGCACTCACTCTGATTGTTGATGTTGCTGCTCCCCCAAGCGGTGTGGTGGGCATTCGCATCACAACCGACAATCAGGTGCCTCCGCGTAAGGGTGCCGAACTCCACAATCCACCTCATCTCCGCAGTTGGCGGTGGTTCTGGAGAATCGTATGGGAGGTAAACCGCTGCAAACAGGATTCTGATGTTGCCATCACCTGTCTGCAAGTGAACCTCTGTCACGGCTGTGTCTCTAGAACACATTTGTGCCATTTTTAGTGATTTGATTTTGTTACTGACATATATATATACATGCTCTAGGGTTGTTACTGCCAGAATCGTATATCAAATTACCTTTAGCGGTGCTCATCCCCATCACCACGCCTATGTCGTCAGCCAGGATCTTCTGGCAGAGTGTTGCCGTAGCTGCTCTGCTGTGGTGTAGGTTTATCTGGAGCACCACTGTCATCCTCTATTGGTCGTTACCTCCCTGCAACTTGAAGGTGATCCTGTCGCTGCCCAAAAATGGGCGCATCGCCAGTGCCTTCTGCTTCTTCAGGGAGTCTTCGTCCACATGAAGGACCAGGAATCCGCCGTTGGTGCTAGATTTCCCTCCAACAGCAGTCCATTGATCCGTGTCAAGGTCATTTTGGTTTTTGAGGGCTTCGAACAGCTCTCTTTACCAGGCTTTTAGCTGGGCCCATTTTCAGCTGAACTCCTTCAAAAGGACTCAGCTCCTGGACCTGCTTCTCCAGCCACTCCTTAATTTCTGTGTTTACACAGCCGACCACTATCGCTCCACCTTCAACATGACAGCTGGACATCGTAACGTTTTTGCCCTTAAAGGCGCGTTTGCCCAGCACTTTCTTCAGGTTGTTGGTTTCTTCCATCGATAGTTTTACTTCTGGGTGTTCGAGCCGGACAATAGCCAGCTTCTCCACAGAGATCTTTTTGGCATATGTTTCGGGTGTCTTCTTTGTGACACCTCCATCATGCCCCTACCTTCTTTTCTCCCCTCCCTTTCCTTGTTCTTCAGGTGTCAGCTGCGATCGCAGCCTCTTCACACCTGCATAGCTTTTTTTTTTTTTTTTTTTTTTTTTTCCTGGGGCGGCCTACTGCCATGCACTTAAGCCTCCCTGCATAGCTTGGGGTTGGTTGTTTTTGAGCTGGTACGGAATGAGTTTTCCCTTGCTCTGGGGCCCCGACAACAACCAAGTTCCCTTTTGAGGAACCGGCTTCGTTGGTTTTATCAGAGCTCGGTTTTTCTCTTCCCACCTCTTCTGCCTTTCTTTCTGGGGGATTATCGACTCACCTCTAGCGACAGCCTCTTCAATCCTCCGCTTTCATAGTTCACCTCTCGAGAGCCGCTTCTTTTTTGGCTCTTCCGGCCGAACTTCGCCTTCTGACAAGAGAAGTCTGTCTTCCTCCATTGGGGTCATCTCAGACACTCTTAATTGCTCAATCGGTAGCTCTTCTGGTTGAGTTTCACTTACCTCTTGAATTTCAGTTTTGTTTTTGTTTACTTTTTCCTTCTCCATTCTGTTCCCACGAGAACCGGGTGTTTGCAGTCCATCTTCCCAGTGACCCGATTAGGAAGATAAGGGTAATTATGACTGGGTGTCCCCTGGTTCCCAGAAGGCTCCGTTGAAGACACTGAATATACCCCCAGTGCCACGAGACTCTCAGCACGGGTCGCATAACACTTTAGTCTGGGGTTGTTGGTAAAGTAAGGGTAGGAACATCAGGAAAGGAAGGGATAGGTAACTACTCTCAATTTCAGGGCCAAACCAAGAGGGGGGAAAGGTTTTCTACCCTTGTCACTAGAATAGTGACAAGGGAAGGTGGCTTCCTCCCCTTGCCCTGCCACTCCCTTAGAAGTTGCAGCACAAGACGAGGATGGTACATCACCCACGATCCCATCTGGGACAGTGGCTGATGCCGATGAGGATGCCAGTCCCCCACGGGTATTCCTAATGTTTAGATGGATCAGTAATTTTCTTGCATGTAAATCTGGCAGCAATATTCAGCATGGGATGTGCTCCTTTTATGTGTAGAAGGAAGATTAAAACGCATAAAATTATTTTGATGGGGGCTGCTGCTATTACAAGTTTTATTGCGTGCCATGTAAATTAATTTTTATATACATTTTCAGGTGGCTCCATTTATAAGTTGGTTGGAAAAAGCTGAAGAAGAGTCCTCTGATGATGATGAAGAAGATTAGAAGGGGAAATTTTTGACTGATGTAACAATGTATAAATTTTTATAAATTGTTTATAAATTTGTGAATATAAAGTTTATATATACTTTATGAAAATTGCACTCATATTATACATAAACACATTTTCAATTATTTCCTTAAGGAATACCATGAAATATCCCTTCAGATATTTTTGCCATCCATGCAACAATTAATTATATCAAACTTTTGTCCAGTAGCTCTCTCTTTCTCTCTCTCTGTAAACCTTAAACCACAACATATTAATGCTCGAAACCTCAACCAGGTTATTAATGTAGTTACTTTTACTTTTAAAACTAATTCCTTTTTACGAAATTGGAGGAGACTGTAGAACCATAGAAAAATATAAATGTGCGAGATCTAGATATTCTTAAATATCCAAGAAAACATTTTATCAGTCAGTTTATGTATGCCGAACCAAAACACACACATCTTATTGAAACTGTGGCTATATAAACTATTTTTAAACATATTGAGAATTGTGGTGTTGAAATATCTGACACTGAAAAATTTAGTCATTTAAAATATTCAAGCTCCCTATCTAAATGTTTTTGCATTTTCAGGGACTCCATTTTATTTATTTAAAGAAAACTCTCCAATGTGATAATAAATAAATTCAAGGCATAGCTGAGCGTACTGCATAACAACTTATTAAAAAAATCTAAATCACTTATGGTAAATTGACTTTTACAAATCTGTAATGGCACTCCAAACAGACGACTAAAAAGAAACAAGTTGAGACCTGTTATTGTAACATATATGACTACAACCAGCCCAGAAATATATGTTAGAGATGTAGCCTCTAAAAGTGTTTTATAATAATAACATAATATTAATAAACTTTTATCACTTTTAAACTTTTATTTTTCGTACGATGTACATTTCGGAATCATTGATTCCGAAATGTACATCGTACGAAAAATAAAAGTTTAAAAGTGATAAAAGTTTATTAATATTATGTTATTACCAGAAATATAGATTTATCCTGCTAGTGTATATACTTCTTGAACTGATTTACTTGTGTAAATGTTTGCAGTTGCAAATAAGGATGAACGTTTAGAGAAAGTTATACCATTTTGATTCACTTAGCATTTGCCCTGTGTTTCATTTCTTCAGTTAATTCATATTAAAGTGTACCATTTTTGTTTGTTTCATTTTTACATACACCTTAATTTTTTAATTTTAGAATATGTTCCATTAGCATTGTTACATATCTGTCCATTTTGAATAATTGTTTTAAAACTCCAATTCCAAGCTGATCTCTGAACATGTAACAAATGTTGTATTGAACGCCAAGAGAAATATATAGATCTTTTTAAATAGATCATTCACTCTTGTAAAGATTCTTGTCTGACACTTGACAGTTCCTTGGTCAGGCGTCAGCTTGAATATATGAGTACTACCATTATCTGGAACCGAGACTGGTGTTACACAGTCAGTGCTGTAGGACACAAGAATGTGCAGAGTGCAAAGAGGATTACTTTAACAGATAATATGTCAATTTTCAGATCTGGTTGGAGTAGATATGTGAAGGGAGCTTCACCTTTCTACTCTGAAAGCTCATTGCATTTGACGCTTTGTTTTGCTAGTACTACACATTTACAATTTATAAACAGAAAATTTAAGTTTAAGAAGTTCAGAGAATTGTAATATTTGTACAAGAACAAGTATTTGTGCATTGGAGTTCCTAAATTTATAATTAGAACTAATTTAGGGCCAAATATCGTTAATCTTTTGGAGTCTATTCGTTCCCATCGGGATTAACCCACCAGGTCCAATAAATTTCAATTGATGAATATACCTATATTTCAATGTTCCTTAAGAACATATCACTATAAGACAATAAATTGTCATAAAATCTTGTTTTTTTTAAGGTAGATCCTTGTACTATTATTGGGAAAAGTTTAATGCAAAATAAAATTTGTATTCATTTTTTTATTTTTAAAATAAAGTAAAAATACATTTTTGTTCAGATTTGTTTACCTACTTTATTTCTTTCTGAGACAAAACTGTAAGGTATTAGTCATGTTCTAAATACCTACATATTTAAGTTCATAGCTTTTAAACATTTCATTTGAAAATAAAAATATGTATTGTACTATATACAGAGTGTTCATTTGAAAACTTCAAACTCGTATTAAAAGACTTATAGCCCAAGTATCAAAATCCTGTGAACGGGGGTGTATAGTACTAATTGGGGGAACAAAAAAAAATATTTTCAAAATGGGGGTTCTCACCCCCATGACCCCCCATACCCAAAGTCAAAATTTATAAATGGCAACTATTACCTTATGACACCTCAAATTGAAGCTCATAAAAAATGCTGTATTTTGGTAAACAAAATTGGAATCAGCCAAGCCGTTTGCTATCAGCAGCCAATAATGTAATGTCTTACACAAAAATTATTAGCCTACAAACTATTGTACTACAACTAGCTTGGCATTTTAATTGACTCCAATCTATCTTGGAAGCCACATGTAGACCAGCTGTGCAGGAAACTCTGTTCCGGAACGTATCTTCTGCGTAGACTCAATCAAGTATGTACTCCAGAGGTAACAAAAATTGCCTACTTCACCTTTTTTTAAGTCTCACATTCTTATGTGTATAGCATCATGGGGTGGAACAACTTCTACAAATTTAGAAACAGTCCTCATACAACAAAAGTGTGCTGTTAGATGTCTTGAGAGTCTTGGATACAGAGAGAGAAAGCTGCCGAACAGCATTTACCGAACTTAAAATTCTAACGATGGTGGCACTGTATAAACAAGAAGTTATCCTGCACACAGTCTTTATTTGTCTACAGCCAAGAAATCAAGATATACACCACCATAACACGAGACATGCCTCCAACTTTGTCTTACAACCTCATCACTTAAATCTGTTCAGCAAAAACCAACATATGCTGGAATGAAGTTGTTCAACCTGTTGCCAGAAGAACTGAAGAACACACCTGCACAACAACTAAAGAAGCAACTGACGCTGGCTGATAAAGAGACCCTTTTACTCAATCGATGAGTACACGAAAAAAGAAAATATTTTTAGTAATTAACCATTATTGTAACCACATAATGCACTACTAATCTCCACGATTATGTAAAGAAAGAACTTGTCTATTGTCTACTGCTAATAACAACAAAAATACTCACTGAATACTGTTGTAAATCCTTTGTAAACTTCAGATCAAATGTTCAAATTGGTACCCATTGTGTTCAGGCAAAAAAATAACCTATTTTAAAATTCTTGCCTAACCTTTCTAAAAGTTTCTCTGGTTAAGCGTCTGCACTCAGCAGGGACCCTCTTTTTCAAGTCTTGGACGCCAGTGGGATGTGTTTTAAAAACTACTGATTTCAAGTGACCCCACAAAAAAAAGTCTAAGGGTGTTAAGTCTGGAGACCTTGCCGGCCACTCAATTGATTCTCTTTTACCAATCCAGTGATCCGGGTAGTGTGCATCTAGCCATTGTCGCACAGGAAGAGCATAATGTGGAGGAGCTCCATCTTGTTGAAAATAAAGCATATCCGGATCTAAATTTTACTGGCCTGCTTCATTTACCTGGTTTTCAAGTGTTTCCACAATAAGAGGGTCAATAGTGTTTTCTAGCAAATCTAAGTATGATTCTCCGTTTAAGTTTCCTTCAATAAATACAGGTTCAACACAGTGTCACCAAGTATTCCTGTCCAAACATTCATTTTTTTCAAGCCATTGGGTTGATCCTTCAACGAATCCAAGTGGGTTTTGGTCTCACCAAAATCGGCAATCGTGTTTATTAACAAAACCGTTAACATAAAATGTACATTCCACTACTAAAGCAAATTTCTTTCACCAAATTTTCATTGCCAGTAATGATTGCACTCAGTTGTTCACAGAATTCAATCCGACGGTCATAATCATCTTCATTAAGTTTATGACAAACTTTGACTTTATAAGGATGAAATTTGTTAATATTCAATGCCTTATGAATGGAACCAACAGATAATCCAGTTTCAACAGCAAGTTTACGAATGGATGCATTAGGGTTTTCAACAACATTATGAATCACTTCAATTTGAGATAATTCGTCAACTCTGTTACCAGACCTTTTCTTGTTATTAACTGAACCATTTTCAGTAAATTTTGTAACTGAATCTATGATGTATCTAGGTGACACATTCCTTCCAGGATGTAGTGTTGAATGTGTTAGCAGTTCTATTCACACACTTATTCTCGGATCCAAGATAAAATTAATCTCCACTCTTTCTTGAAGGCTGTAAACTATTTTCCTTGTGAAGCAAGACGTACAACACACACCACTGTCACTAAACAAATGAAACAGCATTCCCAAATGTTTGATGTGTTGAAACATGACCAGAAATAGCTGCTTACTGGACCAGTCTCCAACAATACTGTAAATAAGAATGATAAGACACTTACTTGTCCAGTTTACTTACAAATACTGATATCTAAATTAGTAATTATGTTAATATTACACAAAACCTTTTGCTTTTCGCCAATATCATTGTATTCATTAAGTAATGGTTGTGTAGTACAGTAGTTCGTAGACTAATAATAATTATTGTCATGTAAGAAATTACATTATTGGCTGCTGATACCGAATAGCTTGGCCGATTTCAATTTTTTTTAACCAAAATACAGCATTTCAAAATTTTGGGTACGGGGTCATAGGGGTGAGCACTCCATTTTTTCCCCATGATTAGTACTATACACTCCCGTTTACAGAATTTTTATACTTGGGCTATAAGTCTTTTAATATGAGTTTGAAGTTTTCAAATGAACACTTTGTATATTCACCTAAGTTATGTGCAATGTCAATATTAATCCTTTGAGTGCCAAGAGCTAATGATATCGGCCTGCGGGTTTTTTCAAAAAGTGCAGAGGACCAACTAGATCGGCTTTTCAAATATTTATTATTCTGTTATGAAATGTTGACATGTGACATTGTACTTGGTCTCATTTTATACATAAAAAGTCAAATAAACATAGATTTGACTTTTAACAGCTGGTGAAAGCTATCTGTTAAATATGACAGACAACTTTTATGTGAGATTTTCAATATTTTGCACTAATGTATAGGAGAAGTCATACTCAGTATTACATATATTTTTTGAAACCTGGTAAGTTATACTTGTTTTTACTTACATAGGGAACAATTAAAAGTTGCATACAAATGTATTGAGATAAAAAATTACAGTTTTTCTCTATCAGTATATACAACGATAAAAAAACCAATTTTTCACATGCAATTTTTATTTTAAACTTTTAACAGATTTTATCATCCAAATAAATATTATAAGTCATATCCTACTTTCCTCCTAACACAATAAAACAAAAATCATACCATTTTGTTTATTTTGAAAAAGTTGTGAAGTTGAGTTTTGTGGAACATTACACAAATACCAAAACATTCATTTGAAGAATTTTATACAATATTATGATTTTACTCATAATTATTATAGTAACTTATTTTTAGTGACGCTATTTACTGTACTCATGTGCAAAATATAAATAAAGATATTAAATAAAATAAAAAATAAAACATAACAAAATCAAAACTCAGTTATTAGTGATAACTCAATTATACAGATATTTACATTTTGAAATGTGGTACTTTTGCTCCTATGTATTTAGGAATAATAAGAAAGATACATAAAACTAAATATGGACCATATAATTAAAACAATTCCAAAGCTTTATAAAATTTAAGTTTTGCTTCTAATATTTCTTTTATTAAGAAATGTTAACATTTTATCATTAAAATAAATCTTACAAGTTATAGCCTACTCCCCCCTACATAATAAAAGAAATATCATCTCATTGTGTGTATTTTTTGTAAGTTATGAATTATTTGACTGAACACTACACCAACACCAAAAGAGTACTTGGCACCGGGAGAGGTGACCTATCATAATGCTTGGCTCTGACAGCTTCATCCCCTCAAAAGTGCTTGACACTCGAAGGGTTAATTTAATGTAAAATAATTCATGTTGAAATATATTCATGTGTAATAAATACACAGGTCTACAAAAAATTTTGTTGTAAGTTGTTTTAAGTTTGGTAGCTGTTTTTTATGTATTTCTCTGCGCTGATTTCCAAAATGCAATCCATTTTTTCCTATCACGTCAGGTTTCCTCACAAAAAGAAATTACTTTTGGGAAAAAACAAAATTAAACCAATTTTTCACATTTTTTCTAAAGTTAAATAATTTTATTTTATGCATAAATCATGTTCTAAGCTATACATTCCAATACACTTTCATTTAATTTTAAGCTCATAAGTCTTTATGGTAACGCTTTCGCTTTCCGTCGAAGCTTCTTTTAGTGGTTTGCCGGCTGTGGACTCGTTGAGGATTGTCCCTTTTCAACATCCAGCAGTAGTCCGCTATCATGTTAACGTTCCATCTTCCTTGGTATCTTCTTTCCATTTCCTTGATGTCTTGGTGGAATCTTTCACCCTGCTCTTCACTTACATCACCAAGGTTCTCAGGGAAGTATTCTTGATGTGAGTGGAGAAAATGAACTTTAATGCTCATGTTGCAGCCCAGCTTCTTAAAGTTGTCAAGCATGTCTGCGACGATTGTCTTGTAGTTTGGATCTTTTTTGTTTCCTAAGAAACCAGTAACAACTAATTTAAAAGATGTCCATGCTGCCTTCTCTTTTGTTTCCATTTTGTCACCAAAATTGGGATCTCTCATGAGTTTTCTAATGTCTGGTCCGACAAAGATTACTTCCTTTAGCTTTGCCTCAGATAAACCAGGAAACTGCTCACAAAGATATTTAAATCACTTCCCTTCATTTGGCAGTGCCTTAACGAATTGTTTCATCAGCCCCAACTTAATGTGAAGTGGTGGGAGTAACACCTTTTTGGAATACACATGGCTTTTCCTTTCAACATTTTTAACCCCTACCTGTAAGGATTTTCTTAGTGGCCAAACTGTTTTTAAGTAGTGTTGTTTTCTGTCTCTACTGTCCCATTCACAGAGAAAGCAAGGGAACTTTGTATAGCCACTTTGTTGACCAAGTAGCATTGAAATCACTTTTAAATCACCACATATGGTCCATTTATGGTCCGGATAGCAGAGTTTATTTAAAACCAGTTCAAGGTTTTCATAACATTCTTTTAAGTGCACCAAGTGTCCAACTGGCACAGACACATACTTATTGCCATTGTGTAGAAGTACTGCTTTAAGGCTTCTTTTTGAAGAATCAATAAAAAGTCTCCACTCATCAGGAGCATATTCTATTTTGAAACATGCCATGAGGCCAGGAACATCACTGCAAAACACCAGATCACCTTCTTGAGAGAAGAAAGGTACAAACTTCTTCTCCCTGAATCTATACCAAGAAAAATGAGTAGTAAGTGAATGGGGAGGGGGGAGGCAATGGACAAGCACCCACAAGAAAATACTGCTGGTTTCTCCTAATTACTCTTTATTTTACGTATAACTTATGTAGTATAAAAACTGTCATGTAACTAAAATTACCTCAGAGTATTTTTGTTATAATTTTAAAATGTACTTTATGCTAAATAACAGTTTATGGGGATTCTAAAATCCAAATTCAAACTCACTTAAATACTAAAAAAAAAAAATATCAAAATAGCTAAAACTAGACAAGCAGTTTGTTAAATAACTGTACGTGATTAAATTTTTCCACTATTTTTCCCAAAATCAGCGTTGAAAATACTATAAAAATTTTTATGTAGCAGACCTGTGATATTAATAATAACTGTGTACATAATAAATTGTACAATACTAAGAGGGCTAGTAGTGAGCAGTAAAAATTTTAATGAGTCAATACTGTACTTGAAAATGTTGTGATGATGGTGAGTCTCTTCCAATACCATACATCGTGCAGGCGGCACTCTAATATTGAGACTATTCAATCAAACCAGCATTGAATTTTATTAGACTGAATTATCGAAATATCTACTTAGATATAGCATACACTTACTTTAAAATTAAATTAAATTTAAATTTTGATATAATTTGTGTTCAATTAAAATTTTATTTTACCAACCATGCTGTGCCCCTAAGGCTCTGGCCCAACGTTAAAAATTATAGGACTTCAAGCCTAAATTTAAGGTTTAAAAATGTTTGTTGGTTTTGAAAGTTTCTTTTCTTGTAATATAACAGAACAGAACAGTGGGTGTAACTGAACAGGGGATGGATCAGGGGGGATAGAATTCCCCCAAAATCTGTAAAAATTTTAAAATATGCATACAACAGTAATCCGACTTATTTTAAATACAGCAGTTAAGTTTTGTACTTTGAATTAGGCCTATCTAATTTATATAACAAATTTATTCCAGACCCCCTAGTGTGATATGCTCTTCAATCAAATTCAAACCCCCCCCCTCCCCCAAAAAGCCAAGTCCACTGTAACAAAATACAATGTCATTAATTTATCTTTATATATATTTTACTATATAGTAATATCAAAATAAGTACATTGTATTAATTGAAATAGAAAATTTCATTAGTACACACCACTTATTATTATTAATTGTTAAGTGCTAAATGCAAGTACAATATTAATAAAAATGCAAATACACTATGGTTATTGGTTACATCCAAGTTATGTTTCAGTGCTATTCAATTCACTCTAGATGCATCGTAGCTGTATAACTTAAAGAATTGGTTATTCATTGTTTATAGATTGATCCTTTAGCATTTTATCAGAATATCTGTTTTTCAAGTATGGGAATTGAAACTAACTTTATACATCTATTTTATTTGTACAACAAAGAATACATTAACAAAATTTAATGTCTCTTAGATATCTGTGTAATGGCCAAACACATTAACCAAATTGATAAAGCAAAGGGAGTAAACAAAAAGCACTTTCAATTTGTATTGTGAAGCTTTGTATGTTGGAAATCAATTTCAAACTCATTTGCAGTTGTAAACTGATTTAAGCAAGTGTTACATAATGTTGACATGATTTAAAGCAGATATATATTTGTTTTCTAGCTATGGTTATTGTAAAAAAATTAGTTTACATTTTCTTAACTTCATTTTTAGAACTGTTAGATTCTAAAACGATTTTTAGGCCTGAGGATATAAAAGACACATCATCTTTTGTTGAATGCATTAACAGTGCTAATACACATGTGAGAAACATAGTACTGTTAAGTGATGAAGTTCATAGTCTTTCGCACTCAGCTACTTTGTTAAAATCATTTCAAAGTCCCATACTGATAACACATCACACAAATCTGTTAAAGGATTTGACCTATGTTGTGTTTTCGACAAATATCAGCATGTATCATGAACTTTTGATAAAAATAAGACTTAAGTACAAAGTTACATTCCTTTTTGTTTGGGAAACTTCAAACCTTGCTTTTAAAAAAGAGAAATTACAGGATATGTTTTTTACAGTTCAAAACTATCAGATTTATAATTTTTTTGTTCTTGTAGAACAAAATAATTTTAATATTGAAATCTTCAATGGTTTTTTATATGAGCAAAACCAATGCAGACAGTCTAGATCACTTTCACTTATTGATATTTGGAATACACAACAGAAATATTTCAAAACAAGACAATTCCAGCAACTGTGGTCTGACAAATTTACAAAAGAAACTTTACTGAAGGACTTTCATGGTTGCGTGGTTAGATGTTTGGCAAAGACAAGCAATTCTCATACTGTAACTAGTATCAAGGAGAACAGCATAGACAAACTTGAAGGAATTGAAAAGAGAATAATGCTTTGGGCTATATCTTTATACAACTTTACATTAGTTATTGAACAAACAAAAGATATATTAAAGGGTAGCAGTTCGGGAAATGTGTTTGGAAAAGCTTTCAGTGATGGTCAATTTGACATTACAATAGGAACATTTTCATATTCAATGTTTTTCTCACAGTACGTAGATTTCACATACACTTACGGATATGAAAATTTAGCTTTCTTTGTACCTTGTGGAACTGAAGAACTATCAGGATGGCTAAAATTACATTTATCATTACTTAATCTCACATGTGTTGTGGTTATACTTCTCTTTTTCTCCATTAGTTTGGTAGTAATCAAACTAATGCTTTCTCACGAAAATCCTTCATTCATGATGTTTTCAAGAAATACTTTAACTGTTTTTGGAATACACCTTGAGATTGTTGTTGGTCTTAAACCAGTATCAAACACAATAAGGATCCTGATGGCTGTGTTCATGTTTTACTGCATGATCATGTCGGTGGCTTACAAAGCTTCACTAGAGAGTGTGCTGATGGCTCCTTTGACAGGCGCCACCATTCAGACATGGGAACAACTTGAGCAGTCTAACTTAAAAATAACAGGAGGTCATTTAAGTTTCACAGTTTTAAATGAAATCAGCAAAGATCATTGCACTTTGCAAGAAATATTAAAAAGGTTTAAAATACACACACCAACAGAACTGTCAACTCTTTTTCATAGAATACAAGAGAAACGTGACACAGCTTACTTTGGTGCAGAAGGAGGGGCCAACTTGATAACTCACATGAATGGGAGAGATGGTATCTCTGCAGAGCCCACCATATGTAAGATCAATGAAGCTGTGACTTCTTCTCCACTGTCATTAATTTTAACCAGAAGAGGCTCTATATTTACATTGCTGTTTAACCGTGTTGTAGTCAAGTACATGCAGGCAGGTCTTCTGGCACAGAATAGATCCGTATTTATCAAGAAAACTGCTCCTAGAAGAATAAACAACAAGCCCAAGCCCTATATACTGAAACAGTTTAGATACATTTTTTTGCTGTGGCTATGTGGAATGATCACAGCATCTTTGATATTCTTATTGGAAAAACTGAATTCAATGCTGCACTTTGATAAAGGCATTGTGTTCTAAGACAACTTGAACAGTTGTCATGCTATTCAAGTTCATTATTTGAATAAGATAATTTGCCACAAATATATGTTATAATTTCTTTGTAAACACAAGTATGATCTTTTTTTTAAATTATTTAAAATAAAAATGAAAATTATTAGAGAAATCTGAGGAAAATCAAGTGAAGTGAAGCTAAAGAGGCATTTCTATCCCAAAAAGAGCCTTGCACATAATGTTCAATTTAATGTAAATGTTACTGACTCTTGTAAGCCAATTTTTGTAAAGCATAATATATTCACTGTATTTTTGTATTTTTATTTCCAAAGCTTGATTTTTGTTAAAGAAAACAAACTGGTTTACTTAGAGGCTCTAATCATGTTTACTTGAGGCACTAGACATCAAGACCTTATTGACTTAAAATGTACTAGGCTTACCAAAACTCAGAATATTGGTGTTAAACTGTGTAACAAACTGCTTATGACTACAAAAGTTTCAAAATGCTTTAATAAAATTGCTAAAACAGAACCCCTTATAGTGTAGAGGAATGCTACAGTTTAGCATAGACATTATTGCGCTTTAGATATAATTGAATTTATTTTAACTTATACTTCTTACTATAAGTATACGGTATGTGTTGTTTTATATAGTAATTTTATACTGTGATTTTATACTTTTGATCTTTTTCATTACAATGTTATTTGTTGAAATCTTGCTACTGCGTTATAATGACATGAAGGCATGAAGAATATTTTTTGTAACCTTTTCAATATTGCTTTATCAATTTACATTTTCATTAAAATTTGGAATTATTTCTATTTTGAGAAGTGATATAGACAATTTTTTTAAATTTGAGATCTATCAAACACAGTTTCATTGATTTACTTGCCATGCTTAATTAAATATCAATCATTTACATAAATCAACTAGTTTTTATTATTCAATCCCTTAATATATTTTATGGCCATTTAGATAGCACAGAAATACAATTGGCCCATACACAGACAATTGGCCAGAGATACACCAAACACAATAATTTAAATTGTTAACCTACTGTGAGTTAAGTAAACTCTGAGATATGAACCATCTTATAAACTACTTTGTTTATCAGCCATGGTGACTTCTGGTGTCAAACGATGCAACTCAAACAAGAATTTCCTTCCTTTAGGGGGCTATTTTATATGGTTGAAGTAATGTATTGATACAGTAGGCACTATCATCATAACCTATTTGCTTAATCGCCGAACTTATGAAATGAGTAACGTATATTTTTTATTCAGCTATTCATCATTATGTAAAATGAAATAATTTTTATTCCACTTAAATATACTGTACATCAATACTGGAGAAGTATCTTAAAATCTAAAACTGCAGACTAGCTCAGGTAATTTATTTTAAACAAAGTGAGGTACTAAAGTTTTGTGAAAACTGTTCCATAATATCTCAATCTTTTCTTAAACATTTTTCCAAGTTTGATATTTAATAATAGTTGGTAAATTAATATAAACATAATCCATTAAGTCTGTTTTTTAATAATATTATTTAACTGGCCTTGTCTATTACAATCAGAGTACAATTTCTTGTACAATGGTAATGAGAAATCAACACACTACTCTAATAGAATAGAATAGAATAGAATAGAATAATGCTTTATTTCTGAACATCAAGTACAGAGAATGGTGTCAAGTATGTTGAGGTTAGACAATTCAATATTGGATGAATATACAATGTTATCATGTTCTTAAGTTAAGTCCACTGTCTTTGGTCTTGTCAAGAAACTCTTCGATTGAGTAGACTGGATTATCTGTCAACCAGGAGCTCAATCTGTGTTTCAGCGCTTCGCCTGTCAGTAGCTTGAAGTCAGCAGGGAGATGGTTGTAGAGTTTAGCCCCGATGAATGATGGTTTTCTTTCATAAAGAGCTGTCCTATGTCTCGCAACGGGGATTCTTGATGAATGTCTAGTGTCATGAAAATGTAATCTTGTTTCTTTTGGGAGTCCTAATTTATCAACATGGAGTATGACTGCCTGTATGTAAATTGAGATTACTGTTTTAATTTTAAGGTTTTTAAATTCTTCTCGGCAACTGTCTCGTGCTTTTAGGTTTGCTATGGATCTTATAGCTGACTTCTGGATGGTGAGTATACGATTTAAGTTGGTAGTTGATGTGCCACCCCATACTACTATACCATACCTCAAGTATGTCTCAAATAAAGCAAAGTATGCCATCTTTGCTGCTTCTATGTTGCTGATGCATTTAATTCTTTTTATTACATAGAGAGCAGAGTTGAGTTTCTTGCACAGGATGTCAACATGTGGGCCCCATGTCAAATTTGAGTCTAGAGTGAGACCCAAAAGGTCAGTTTGGTCTGCAAGGTCAATATCAGGAAGGGCCGGGATTTGTTCACCTCTTCTGCTGAAATTGATCTGTTTTGTTTTAGAAGGGTTTGCTACCAAGTTATTTGTAAGGCAGTAGTCGTATGTCATGTTTAGGGCAATGTATGCACTGATGCTGATGTCCTCTGGTGTGTCTCCTTTCAGTAAAAGGGTTGTGTCATCTGCGTACATCACCACCGAACTGTAGTCCTTGATGTAATCAGGGAAGTCATTTGTCAAAAGTATAAAAAGTACAGGCCCAAGCACCGATCCTTGTGGTACTCCTCTTTCAATCGAACGTAACTTTGATTTTACTGTTCGAGTAACACCATTTTCCATGTAACTGAGCTCTACCAGTTGACTCCGTCCTCTGAGATAGCTTTCAAACCAGTGTTTAGCAGTTTCCTGGACCCCTAGTGCCTCTAACTTATCAAGAATGATATCATGGCTAAGGCAGTCGAACGCTTTTGAGTAGTCAAGGAGAACAGCAGTGGTGTATTTGCCTTTGTCAATGTGATCAATAATAAATTCTACTAGGTCTGTTAAGGCTGTGGCTGTAGATCTACCCTTTAAAAAACCATGTTGGCAGTTAGTGAGGAGGTCAAGTTGTGTCAAATGGTCTATGAGTCTCTTCAGGACGATTTTCTCAAAGATTTTGGAAAAGGTGGGAATTATTGAAATGGGGCGATAGTTACTGAGGTTGGTTGAGATTCCTTTCTTCAGTTTTGGGTACACTTTTGATACTTTGAGAGCCGAGGGGAAAATGCCGCTTTTGAAGGATTTGTTGATAACATCAACAAGAGGAGCAATGATTGTTTCAGCACAGTGTTTTACTAGCTTAGCAGAGATTTCATCTAGACCACTGGAGGTTTTATTCTTCAGGGAGGAGATGATTTCTTCAACTTCCCTCACAGTTGTGTCTGTTAGAATAAGCTTTCTCTGTGTTAGCCTAGGCCTAGGTGTTGTGACTCTAGTAGATGGTTGATTTAGGTTGCTAGCTGCTCTTAATGTGTCCTCTGCGATGTTTGAGAAATAGGTGTTGAGTTCTTCTACAATGTCTTCAGGTTTTTCTATGGTTTTCCCTTCAGTAATTAATTTGATGAGTGGATTGTTCTTCTCCCCTCTTTTTGTAGCCCTCTCAGAGTTCACTATCTCCCAAGCTGCTTTGGATTTATTGCTGGACTGCTGTATATGGTTTGCTGCACTCTCTTGCCTTAATTTCCTCAGTCTTAGGTCATATTGCTTCTTTTTACTAGCCATGGCAGATCTGTTTCTCTCTAGCCCTGTCAATTCATACATACGAAGCAACTGAAGATAGTCCTGCTTTAGTTGGGTAATTTCTATGTCATTGTAGTTAACATAGGTTTTGCTTTTTCTCTGCCTAAGTTTCTTTAGTGGACATGCAGCATTTATTTTCATAGTCATAGTATTTAGAAGATTGTTATAGGCTTCATCGGCTGATATCGTTGAGTAGACTTCGGTCCACATTTGTTGTGCAAGGCCAAGTTTAAGGTGGTTAAGTGTATTAACATTTATTTGTCTTCTGATTTGGGATGTCTGTCTTGGTTGCTCGGTGGTAATATCTAGCACACAAAGTTGTCCTTTGTGATCTGATAGACCTGTATCAAGTATGTGCACTTTGAGGCTCTCTATGGGGAAGTTTGTACAAACACAATCAATCGAGGAAGCTGAGTGATAAGTAATTCTAGTTGGCGGAAGGTTTAGTCTGTTAAAGTTATAAGCTGCTAGAGTCTCTTCAAATCTGTTTTTGGATTTGTGTACCTTTAAACAATCAATGTTTATGTCACCTACCAGAACAACGCTACTTTTATGTGGTTCAGTTTGCTCTAAAACTTGTGACAAAATTCTGAGTGCATCTTCTAAATTTGCTTGTGGGGGTCTGTACACTCCAATTATAGTAATGTTGGTTTTACTGATGTTTAGGGCTGCTACTGCTATTTCACATGTAAGTTCCTCACTAAGATCTCCCACACTCATAGATTCTGCTTTAATCACTGTGTCATCTTTTGTGAAAATAACTACTCCTCCATATTTATGTTGTGTTCTGCAGAAATTTGTGACTAGCTTGTATCCAGGAATTATTGTATTCAACAATTCATTCTGCTTTAGACCATGTTCTGTTAGTACTAATATGTTTGGAGAGGTGTCATGTAATAAGTGGTTGAGTTGCTCTCTTTTGTTCTCTAGGTTCCTTATGTTTTGGTGGAGGATACTAATTTTTGAAGAGTGTCTTTTTCCTTTGCTTATTATTGTATTTTTATTTTGCTGTTTGTCTTGTTGCTGTGTAATAAAAAATGATTAGGTTGTTGCACATCAGCTTGCAGTAATTGTTGTATCATCTTAAAATTTAATACATTTTGATACTTATACAAACTGTAAACAGTCATGATCAGCAAAAGCACTCTTTACAGTGTCATTCCATTTAAGTTTTAACATAATTATTCAAAATACTTTTTTCTATGCCACCAATATCTTGTCCAGATTTATTTTAGTAGTGGTACCATAAAAGGAAATACTGTAAGCACATTGGATTGAATTAAAAATAAATACATAGCCTTATGTCTCCTTATAGAAATATGTCCAGATAAAATTTGATTTAACACTCCACCTGCGTATTCCAGAATGATAGACAATAAAAGTTTAACTTTGTTTTTGCTTAATATTTTGTGTGCTACATTTGAATTGTAATTGTAATTTACTTTTACTTTGTTTGGTACAAAATATTATTACACTTGTTTTGTTAAAATTGATAAGCTTATTTTCATTTTGGAATTAATTTACCTCAATATAATTTTTTCCTGTCTCAAAACTAAATAATTTATCGCCTGCATATTTGTATATACCTCCTGCGTTAACTAGCGGAAATACTACTGTAGAAAACGTGGAATCTACCAAACAAAATGATATGACATGTAATTAGATTCAAGCAAGGATTATCAGAATTATGATGTAATTAAATTTTTTAAGGAAACATATGATTTTTAATCTGTCACAGATTACAAGTTTGCCAGTTCAAAAAGGGGTCAAATGCATTGCAAATTTTGACTTTATTAGTGCAAAGGTTAATCCAATCTTAAAATACTGTACAATACTTCTCTGAACCACTGCTTTTTAGTATTACTTGGAGTTTTCATGGCCACTGTCACCTTTTGTTTGGTAGGTTTTCATGTTTTACTAACCATGTTAGTATAAATGATAAATCACCATTGAGATCAACTGACATGATGGCATATTCTTAACTTTCTTCATTTAAAAGTTGACTCAAACCACAACACACTATCTATATCTTTTAGTGTAAAGATCTCTCCAAATTACATTATTATAGCTATATTCAACAAAAACTCATCTAGGCTATTAAGTATAAGACTGTTTAAATTAAATTCACATTAAAAACGTTATGTAATAAATTGCTACTGAAAATTTTAATTTAAACTCAACCTTGTTTCTAAGTAAAGTTTATATTTTAAATTAATATATATTTAGTCTATTAACAGAAATAAAATCATTTTATCATTAAATTTTATATCAACAAAATTTTATTATTGTGGTAACAAATTAGGATTATAACCATGTATGTACAGTGAGAATAAATCCACAACCAGTGAACGTTTGTTTCAGAACTTCATCATTTACAAAATCAACATTACATAGGACAACAGAGAATAGGTAATAATAAACAAAAGAAACAATTATCATGAATGCATTATTTTCCTTTATTAAAATACGGTCTTACCTAAACCTTTTCGATCTTCACTTTATACATTTGAAAAAGATTTAAAATTTTATCTGAACACTATTAAAACTTTCACAAAATAACTTTGTAGTGGTTACATAATCCAGACTTAAATCTCTTGAATCAATCTCACAACAAACATTTGGCAACTTTATCAACTATATAACACATTAATAATAAAAAAATTATACAGTAAAATGTAAAATAGTTAAATGGTATGACTAAAATATTCATGCAAAATACATTATTAAGTTGTCTGTTATACATTTTAAATGTTTTTTTTCTGCCACATACAAAATATTTATAGATACATATATATTGTGTTTTTACACACTTTTCTGTACAATAGTGCTGTCTTTTATAGTTAAGGATAAAAAATTATATTTTATTATATAAATTTGTAAATGCAAATAATGTACAACTCACTACAACTAAAAATATGTATATATATATTTAATTTGATTTATACACTTCAGGTCTGAAGATTTTAATGTAAATTTACATCTCTACTTTTAAGTTTAGGAAGTTCAAACTTGATAGGAAACAGTTGATTTTAATGTCATGTTTTTAAAATACACAAATAAATGGCCTAAGATATCACAGAAATAAACTATGACTAAAATGAATTAATTTACACAATCCATAAGAAAACAGATTAGTTTTCAAATTTTAGTCAAATGATGACTGGATGAAAATAAACAATTATGTTTTCAATACTGTTTCTATTTTACATTAGGAGATTAATTTTAAAACTGTACACACTTTTTCAACTCAATAGGTAAAGCAAACTATTCAAACGTTAATAAATAAAATTATATCAGCCTAAGTTTTTATTCAAGTCAAAAAAGAAAAACTAGCAATGAGCAACATTCAATACCAAATGTGGAAAATCACAGAACAATAATCTATCTTGACATCAACCAATTTCATGACATTTTGACTTAACATTAGTAAAAATGTACTATAGAAGAAATAACTTATACAATGATCATTACTTACATATACAAAAAGTCATTTACTCCAGTACGTGTAGGAATGTAAATATGTTTATTAACAGATAATATATGCACAGTATTCCAAACAAGTGATAAAGACAATAAATACAAGAAGAAATGTACAAAGAATCAGGTTCAATGGCCGTTGACGGGTGCCACAGATGATTCCCATTTGCGCTTGTGCTGGTCTGAGCCAAAGCCCTCGTCATAGTTTCCTTTGGCAATAAACAGCTGGCGGAAATGAGGCAGGCAGTACAAATTGTCTTTGTTTTGAGTATAAGAATCCATCCTACAGAAAACAGTTATTTAAGTTTAAACAATAAATACAAACAATTGAGATGTAACATCGTAACATACTTAAGATAAATAATTTTTGTAACAATAATGTTTTGTAATATAGCAACTCTAGATCAGTTACTTAACTGCCATGGTCATATCTATGACATAAATAATTTTACTAGGGAACTGCTACTGTCCTTTTGGCTGTTTTATGAAGTTTACCAGTCACTAATAAAATCAAACAAAGCAAGTCTGGCAAGATTCCCTGAAGGGTCACCCTCAATATTTCACAATTACAAGTTAATCATTACAACAAAGGCTTACTTGAGATCATTACTTATTTCTTGTACAAGTGTCTAATTGTATAAGAAACTACAATTATAAAAACATGTTTGAAACAAACATTATCCCATAACTTTGCCAGACTAGTCATTTCAGTGACTGAAGATGACTTGAAATGAGTGCCTAAGTAGGAAATTGCATGAGTTGTGAAATGTGGTCATTGATGACGTTTCTGTTGGCAAAAACCCATAAACCGATTTAAATTGATTAGGTAATGTATAACACCAATTACTGAAAGTGGAATGCACCATTAGTTCATTGAGTTTAAAAATGACTCAACATGTAAAGAGCTGAAATGAACAACCAGGTATGGGATTGTTAAAATGGTCGCAACAATAGAAAATTGTAAAAATGAAATGAAAAATGCCTTTAAAGAGATTGAGTTAGGTCTGTCAAGTCATCTCTAGTATTCAACCTCATATCATATTATATAATATATATAATATTAACATTGATTAAATACAAAGTAAAATTTAACATGTCAAACTTATAATAAAATGTAAACAACGTTACTTGATTTATATGAAATTAATAGATGAAAAAAGATTAAAAATAATCACTAATTCACAACTATATGTCTTGCTTATTTTTCTACAGCAATGCATCATTGCATACCTAGTAAACCAAAATTTTGTACAAGAAAATTTTGTTGTTTTGTTGTGAGAAGTTTGTTGTATTTCAAAGATCTTAACAGAACCACAAGTATCAGCAAATTGCAGCTGTATCAATGAAAGTTCTGTAATTTTGCAACAACAATGTTGACTGATGGATTTAATCTGAGAAATCATAACTTGAAATAAGACTTGGTTAAAAAAAATATTAACTGTGAGACCAAAGTTCAGTTTGTGGAGTGGAGGCACACAGATTATCACAAAAACCAGCAAAATGCTAGTAAATAATATCAGATTAAGGCACCTGTTTTTCAGGAGGGAAAAGGTGTGTGGTTTTTTAGAACAGGTTCAAAATTAAACCATACAAGGTTTTCTTAATCTTTGGAAAACTTCAGAAGAGCAATTTAACCCTCCATTCTTTAGGCGACTAGCGACTAGTCGCTAAAAAAATGTTTCTCCAATGTTAGACAATTAGTCACTAGTCAACTTTGCAGTCACAGTTTTAAACAAACTTTTGGTATTGAAAATGTGATTTAAGTAGGACAAATGTTATATTACATTAATCGGGATGTTTTACGGATTCATTTGATATATAGTTTATTGAATAATAATGCATAATAACTATGCAACAAATTTATGAATTTGCAAAAAAATATGTTGATTTACCGTGTCTGCTCGCGGACTTCGACAGAACACGGAAAAACGGGATTTTCCCCTAAAAAATCTATGTATATATGTACATATGAACATATTTATGCACATATGTTCTTTTTATTATGATATTTTGGATATTTTATTTTTTCCAATTGTAATAAAACAAATATTAACCCATTAGCCTACTTCGACGAGACCATCTAGCCGCTAGCGCTATGCACGGTAAAATACTTTGACGAAACCATCTCGCCACCAAGTAGTTCGCCTATTTCTCACAAGATGTCAACACCATTCAGTCCTAACTTCGTTTCTGTGTTCTATGCAATAATGGGAATTGAATAATTTAACTTTACAGCTTGGCAACACTGCAGTTGGGGAAGGGGAACATAAACAGACGATCGGAACAAGTAAACAGCTGACTCGAGTAAACAAACTAAGCGTGTGTACAATGGCGCGACATGGAGCTTTACGTAGTAGTGAAATTGATCGTTATATTGACAATGACGGATTTATTTTAAGTGAATCTGATGGTGAAATCGGTTCTAATCATGTGGAAGAAGAGTGGAGGATTGATGGTGATGAAGAATTCAGCGACGGTGAGTCTGACAATGCCCTCTCAGATATTGATTTTGAAGAGATGGACGTAGGCCTAAACAATGCCGATGATCCTATGAATGATTTACATTTACAGAATGTTGAAGACGTTATTAGCAGTGTGGCTTCTGGTGTAACTGGATTATGGAATTTTCCAATATGGAATGACGAGCCAAACGAACCTAAAAATATTGTGTTTTTAGGCTTTTTTATAAAAGATTTTTATTTTTAAATTCACTTAAAATTAACCAAAATTAATATTAACTTACTATTTTTAAGTCAACAGTATTTGTATACTTAAAACATTGTAATAATAAATAATTGTCAGTAAAAAATAAAAAGTGTTTATTTTGTAATTAACATAAAATTAACACAAATTAACAAAATTTAAAAAATTAACATTAACTTTTTATTTTATTTTTTTTTTAATATAGTTTAAGATGCTTTTATTAAATATCCCAAGTTTTATTAAAATCTAAACAGTACAACTAGAGTAATGGAATTTTAAGTAAAATTCTCCATTTTGGGCCAAATTAATTGGATTTACTGTGGAGTTGAGAGGCTGGAAATACTAGTAGGCCAATGAGTTAATAAATTTTTGTTAAAAAATTATTTCATCTGCATAAAAATGTTCCAGGTTTTATACTGTAAAATAATATATACGAGGTATGGCTATTAAATAACGGGACTGACGCTGCAGTGGAACGAGTGCGCATGCGCCAACCAACAATGACCAACAGCTGTGTAGTTTGAGACTTCCTCTTCAGAATGCAGTTAGTCGCGTTTCTGTAAACATCGTTGTGTCATAACCTTCATTTATGTAAGTGTTGTTATTTTGTTTTGCCGGAAAAATGGTTAGCGTAATAATAGAGCAACGAATTGTTATTAAATTTCACATTGAACTTGGAAAAACCGCTACCGAAACCTATAATTTACTAAAAGAAGTGTATGTCAGTGAATGTTTATCGCGGACTCGTGTTTTTGAATGGTTTAAGCGTTTTCAAGATGGTCGACAAGACGTGGAAGATGATTCGCGGCCAGGTCGTCCTTCAACATCAAAAACGGAAGACAATGTCGAAAAAGTTGCTAATTTGATTCGGTCTGACCGACGATTAAGCATTCGTGCAGTTGCTGAATCTGTAGGCATTGATAAAGAATGTGTACGGCAAATTTTACATGACAATTTGAACATGCGAAAAGTGTGTGCAAAAATGGTACCAAAAATTCTTACGACAAAAATGTTTGTACTGACACTTTGAATGACATTGAAAATAACCCAAATTTATTGGAAAGAATAATAACATGTGATGAATCGTGGTTTTTTACTTATGATCCGGAAACGAAGCGCCAATCCATGCATTGGAAGACCTCAACTTCACCGAGAGCCAAAAAAAGCAAGAATGAGCAAGTCAAAATTTAAAGCAATGATGATTGTTTTTTTCGACATTCGTGGGATTGTGTACCTTCACTGGGTTCCTGAAGGTCAAACAATTAATCAACATTACTATCTTGAGGTACTTAATAACATGAAAGAGTAAGAAAAAACCGACCCGAAATGTGGAAGGACAAATCATGGATTTTGCACCAAGACAATGCGCCAGCTCATTCCGCGTTATCTGTCAAGCGGTTCCTGACCAAGTACAGCATCCCAGTGTTAGAACATCCCAGTGTTAGATTTGAATCCGTAGAAGCTGTTCAAGAAAAAGCGGCAAGACTCCTGAAAGAGTTGACAGAAGATGACTCAGCATTGTTTCCAACAATGGAAAATTCGCATGGAGCGTTGCAGGGATAGAGAAGGGGTGTATATTGAAGGTGATAATAAGTAATTATGTTTAAAATGAAAATAAAATTTGTTTACAATATCAGTCCCGTTATTTAATAGCCATACCTCGTATATGATAGTCTATACTATATTTCAATAATAAACTGTCTACATAGGTTTGAATGAAGGTAAGCATAACTAGCAAAATAGTGCCTGCCATTATAGGAATTTCAACTGCCAGATGCAGGGTTAAAACAACTGTAGGGAAAAGCAATTATACTGCATGAATAACAGCTCTTTTTGATACTTGAGTTGGTCTGAAAAGTGATTGTTTTTCATTATCTTATAACAAAGATATGAAAAATCTAGCTAGCACAATTCAACATATTTCAGTGCACTAATCTAAAACTTTGTTTTGTTTGAGTAGTAATAAATGCACACAATAAACACAGCAGATTTTTGTGTAAACCTGAAAGTATTAGCCTACTATGTTGAGTTATTATGTAATATAAATTAAATAAAAGTGACTTTAAATTTTGTTCTCCATATGATAAAAACCGCTGTTTACCATATAGATAAAAAATGTTGAAAACAACTAATTTTGCTCCTGGTAATGAAAAGTACCATTTCAGAACTCTCAACCACGGACAGCAGATCTCATTTAAGAATTCCTGAATGTTTTCATGAGGGAGGTGTTTCTGCATTCGCCGTACGCTCTGGACCTAATACTAGGCAACCATCACTCGTTTCGAGTAAAGAACACAAGGCAATGCTTTGACAATGATGCAGAACTGTGGGAGGACCAACAAGTCTCAGGTGGCAGGATTTTATGGCAATGGAATCTTTAAGCTTGTTTAGCATTACAAAAGGTCTTAAATTTTATGATAACTATGTTGAAAAACAGTATATCGATTGCAAACATACATAAAAACATTTATTCTGACACTCTGGATAGTCCTTGAACATTTCAACATATAAACTACAACTACAACTGCCTAAAAATATATAATCAATTGTTATATTCCTATTTGTCCAAGATATACAACAATAATACATACAATTGTGTTATACAGTTTTATTATTAGACAAGCAAGGTTAGTAGTTAATGTGTCCACCATTAGTATTATAAACAGTAATAAGTAACAAATAAGTGATGTTACTTGTGCCAATAACTATCAGATTAATATTATTAGGTTTAGTAGTGATACACATATCTGAGCAATACAAACAACTGCCTATTATTATTTTCGTGTATTAAAATATCCATATTCTTATTCAAGGGCAGCCAAATGTGGAATATGTTATCTTTTCACCATATTTATATATATATAAGGTAGCACATTCACCCGGCAAGTGAGAGATCCGGGTTCGACTCTCGGCGGAGCAAGTACTTTTTGCGATTCAATGTTTATATATATATATATATATTAACAAAATGTCCCTTGTGAAGAGTTTTATAACCACATTCCATTTTATATGTTTACATTTTAAAACTTTGCAATTCAAACTTAAGTAGGTACTTCCAGTTTTTGTAAACCCTATTCATAAAATGTGATGACACGATTTAAAGTGGAATTCCTGTTTGTTATTTGGGCAAAGTTGCATTTTGTTTTATTGTTCTCATTCTGATTCTGCTACACATTTAGCAGTATTTATGTGTCTATGTATATCACTTTCTTGTTAGTACAAGAGAGGTTGTAACCTATAAGATGTTAAATCCATTGGAACTTGTTTATTGTAGGACTTTTCAAGTTCATTAATAGCAAAATCAGCCTAGGAGATTGTGGAGATTTTAATTTTAAAAATTCATATCTTAACCTGCATGGCCTATTGTGATAAACTATGCTTAGATAATTTGAAGTTTTCTCTATGAATTATGTAATACCCACCATTTATGGATGATGGAAACATGAAAAGTGGAGAAAGATAAATGTTCAGTATTGCAGCACATGGAATATTGTTAAAAATGACATAATTAGTACTGTAATCATCAATTATTAGTTTTCTGTTAGTGCAAACTGATCAAGAATTGATGTATAAGAGTTGAAACATGTATTTATCAATAGGCATATGCACTAATTAATTGATATAAACAGGTAACCCTTAACATAAAGTTAGCAAGCCAACAAGAAAGTGAAATTACCTAAGCTTACAGGTTACATGCTGAAAGTGATTGTTTACTACTTTCCCAAGCATACAGCATAGACAAAAAAGAAGGAAGAAAGCTATCTTTACATTATGACGATAAAGTTATTTTTTAGACTAATTTATTAAAACATTAAATTAAAGATTTTATTTTCAAAAAAAAAAAAAAAAAAACAATAAAATCCCAGTTCACGTTCTATTGAACAGCGCAACATATTGTCTCTTCATTTGGTAGTAAAATTTACAGTTAGATATTTTTAAGTAAAATTTTCTTTTATTCTTCCTCTTCAAGTAATACTTCTTTCCACAAGGAAAGGAGTGCAGATATAAAAATACAGCCCATGGATTGTATTGAGATATATTTGGCTCAATTGAGTTAAATCAGATTTATCTGTGGCATTTTAATTCTACCGATATTTACACCAAGATACTGTTCAAATGAAGTGAAACTCTACAAGTTCCTTACCTCAGCTTACATTGGCATTGGTGACACCGAAAGCAGTTCCCATGATACATCTTGCCATCCACCTCCACCTTCTCTAGGGGATATACTGTCTTGTCACAGACAACACACTTGTTGATGACTGTAGGTTGCTCCTGCAAACGTTGCCACACAATGTTATTATATTTAATCAACTGAAACTATTGCATATATTGCTAATCCACTGTCACTCTCTTCAGTGGATGGATATACTGTCTTGTCACAGACAACACTTGTTGATGACTGTAGGTTGCTCCTGCAAACGTTGCCACACAATGTTATTATATTAAATTAACTGAAACTATTGCATATATTGCTAATCCACTGTCAGTCTCTTCAGTGGATGGATATACTGTCTTGTCACAGACAACACTTGTTGATGACTGTAGGTTGCTCCTGCAAACGTTGCCACAAAATGTTATAAAATATAGTCAACACCACAGTACGTCTTGTCATCCGCCACCAAAGTAATGTTATCAGTTGTTTAGCATTTAAAGTAAAAATTTAAAAAAAGGAGTTAGAAAGACGGATGGAAAGATAAAGGTCAGAAACGATGGGTAGGGAAGGATCTCGTCTTACCTTTTTCTCCTTTCTTGTTTTACTAAAAAACTATGCGGAAATAGTGAACATAATATGCAACTTGCTGCAGTACCTTCATATATTATAATATTCATCTTCATGTAGTTTTTAGGCCTCAGAACTCCCTATTGTGTCACCCAACTCATTGAAATGTGACACCAGTGTCACTCTGAGATAATCATACTTTGCTATGATGCATTATAAAAATACTAATTTTTAATTGGGGACACAGTTTCTGTTATCTCCTTCTGTTATCCGCAAACCATTAAACACTGCAATTGACAATCTGAATACCATTTTTGTACAAACTATTGTTTCTACAGAGCTCTTTATTATATAGTATAAAATTGAACGATTGATTACTACAAAATTCACTAGAAACATAAAACTTACAACATATGTGCGAGGGCTCTGGGCATTAGGTCTATTTTCCACTTTTTATTTTAGTGGCATTTTTGGGGCAAAAGAGTTTAGTTTTGTGTGTGATGAAACAATATAAAAATGTAGATTTTTAAGCCTATTTCTTAAAGTCTTAAAGACAACCACATTAAATTTAAACGAATGCAGTTAAATTTAAAATTAATAAAATATGAACATGTTTAATATCTGTTGAATACATACAGTTATAGTATTTACAGAGTTGTAAAATTAAAAGTATTTTATGTGAGTCTGACAATACCTATAGTTTGAATAAATCCAAATTTGTGGTATTCAGATGCAAATATTAAAAAAATTATGACCGATATTTTATAAAGAATTTAAGTGTTTTAACCCATTTATTTGAGGTATCAATTTAATGGTATATTCTTTCTAAATATGACAATGTCTTACTTTTTTATAAAGAAATAATTTAGATAAAATAGCCCTAATCCCAAGACTTATTTTTTTAAATTTATTGTTTTAAAAATACTTAATTAGGGTACCAAATTAAACATTTATTTTGATACATTTAAAGACACACATTTTTAAAATAAATGTTTATCACAATCTCAAATTCCCAAAAATGTGTAATGATTAAAATTGGTCTACAAATTCCAGTCTGGAAACCTGGAATCATCCAAGTAGTGGGGAACAACTCCACCTGTTGTTGATGGTTGAGGGCTCAATGACATATCTTTTACATTTTGGGTATAAATTTATCAGTTAAAAGATATATAATATACTTGTACGTGAGCCTTAGTTCTGTAAGTATATGTATAGAACTCACAAATAGTAAGAAGATTTCGATTTACAGGTTCATATTTTTAACTCAGATTTGATTGAACATGGTTTTGTTAATTTTCTGTGGCCAATGTCTGCTCATTAGAACGTGCAAACACCACCCTGGGAAATCTAGCGATTTGTGTTTAAACAAGCAGGCTCAGACCACAATAAATTAACAAAATCTGCTTAATTAAACCTATGTTAAAAATGTTATATTTTGAAAGGAAGTTTGCAAAAATACACTTCCAAAATAATAACATTAACTCCACAGTATAACGAAATTTGAATTTTTTGGACTGCCCAATCAAGAATAAAGTTAAGAAGGTAATTTAACAATAACTTTTACAAATAATTTTAAAAGTTCACACTGAAAATCAGTATACTTATACCTATCTTGTACACAAATTTGGTCTGAATCGGATCACAAGTTTTCCAAGTTATGAATTTTCAAAGTTGCAGTTTATAAATTATTGACTTTATATGTCTAAACACAGAAATAAACAAGCTAAATTTAAATGTAACTCCTGTTATTGTAACTCCACTAGTTAGTTTTTTTAACTTTCAAATTCGGTTATTTAGTTTTTTTTATCCAAGAGTAGTACAACCAACTTTATAGGAAGAAACATAATTTTTCTAACATGATTTAGATTTATTCAGAAAATTTAAAAGAAATCAATATTTCTTAAGAATTAGCAAAATCTTAAATATTATGAAAAATTAACTTTTATAAACAAAGCTTTAACTAATATAGTTGATCTATTTGTGTATATAGCAATATCGTTTTGACATGAAATAAAAATTAATATTATTCTTCTTACTAATCACATATTAGATGTCAATTGTGGATATGTTCTAACATCAACTACTCAAAAACCACTGAATAACATACAAATTGTACCTTATTTTGAAGTGGTTTTGTGATAGTTAAAACTAAACTGTTGGAGGTCATATGTACATAAATGCATATGCAAGTAACAATACTGCTATGACTGAACAGTGTTAATAATAATGCTTTACTTGTTTTGAAAACAAATTAATTTCACCCAAAATCAACACAACCAATAATGCCATCCCAACAAAAACACTTAAAACAAACAAAACCACAATAGAGAACTCAAGATGAGAACTCGCTCTCTCTTTCTCTATCTCTCTCTCTCCACTCACTCATAATAGTCCCGTAAAGTAGTTACTACTCACCCATTTTCACTTCTTGCTCTTCTTACTAAGTCCTGTAGTATTAGAGATAAGGAGCTCAAGTTGTTAATATCATACTTAAGTGATAGAGAACAAATGGTAATCCAGAGTAAAGATAAATCTAACTTCAGAAGGGTAGAAACTAGAGTTCCAAAGAGATCTGTCCTTGGAGCTCTATTATTTATTATAGCGGTAAATAATTTTTCATCTAATGTTCCTATTCATCAAAATTTGGATGAATTACTAAAAGGTGAGATTAAATCTTTAGAAAAAGCTAAAGAATGTTTTAATTCAAACTTTTTAATCATATATTGCCAAAAGACTGAAAAGCTTTTATTTATATTAAGAATGTTTGGGATAAGGAGTCGTTTTTACCTATTTTAAAAGAATATAAAATTAGGAATTTACCAAAATTGTACATATACTGTTGCCTAATAGTTGTTGAAAAATCCTTGAATAAACTTCCTAAGATACTCATCACTATTCTATCAGGAAAAAATCATCATCTTGACTTAATTTCATTACAATTGGAAAAGACACAGAGTAGTCATGTATGTATGAAACTTAAATTGTTCAATAAATTGCCAGAAAATGAATGGAATGGCTAAATTAAATTTCTGTTTGTTTTGTAGATGAATTTCTAGCCTGTAACGTCAGTACCTTGATTATTGAGATTATAAATGTTAGATTATGTTACATTAACCTGTATTTGTTATTTTTATAAAATTACTGTTGTTATTTATTATGTAGAATACTTATTTGTTGTTTCTTGTTAATTGTATACATTTTACCATTTATGTTACTTATTTTAATCTTGGTATTATTAGTTTCAATATTATAATGAAATTATTACAAACAACTTTGAAATTTTTTAAAAGCTTATGACCACACTATGTAATAATACACTTATATCTAAATCATATGTGACAGAGCCTATGGTAATATTTGTTATTTTACGACAATAAAGAATTTGAATTGTGAAATGCTACTTACTACCTTATGCGCTTGAACATAATAAAATTAATGTTCTGATAAAAAAGTCACATGACTGATAAATTTGATAGGCACATCACTTAAGGAACTAAGTTTACTTGTGAAAGGAACCTAAATCTTTCAGACAAAATGTTAAACATGTTTCTGAAAATCATGAGAAATTGATGTTGGGTTTTAACCCTATAAGTGCTATGAATCACAATCATGATGCATTAAAGAGCTGTCTAAACAATAAGTGAGGGTACGCTGCTGAAATGAAATCGTAAGTGAATCGTTGTTGTGAGTTATCTACACATCTTGGACATCAAGTCAAGGAGGGCTGTGTGGTATCAGGTGCTACTCTCAGATGTGGGAACTGGCTTTTATTTGGAGACACCCCTACCTCCATGCCTTTGATAAGAACATCGATGAACATCAAAATAAATTGAGAGCATTTTCAGTTCAGAACCAGTGTGAGTGGCAAAAAATTACATCATCATGGGCTTGAGATACAGTTGGCTAGGCAAAGATATCATCTATCCTGTTCATGAATGTTATTGAATTATTTAATGTCATGGGTTACCACACCAGATGTTAGGAATTTTTGTGGTATGATGTACACTTATGAGAGTTACTGGTCTGTGGTACAGCTGACAGGAGGGTTCACCTAAAATTAATGGTGGCTGGTTTGCGTGGAAGTTGATGGGAAGTTTGGGATAAGTATATTCTTGTATAAGTGTAACAGACCCAAAAGACATGTTTTGCTATTTTGTCTTTACTATTTAAAAAAAAAAAAATCACTTGATTTATGTTATGTTTTGAAAGGCATTTATCAGTTAATCATAACTATTTAAACAGCTTCTAAAAGTTGAAAAAAAACATTTAAAGCAGAATTAACCATTTCAAAAATTACCAAAGTTAGAGCGTTCAAGACATTAATTCTGAATCTAATTAATGAATTATTTATATATTTAATTGATCTTATTTCCTTTATGTGAAACAAGAACAAATTGGCTTATTCATTTAATTTTACACTCATCCTTAATATGCAACTAGGATATTGAATTGAATTTGACTAGAGGATTAATTCATAATAACCAACAATTTACTAATTAAAACCGAAAGGTTTATTTGTAAAAATGTAAAAAAATGTCTATTAAAAAAGATAGTTAACTGTTATTGTAAATTGACAAATTTTAATAGACTGTCAATATGGAATACTTTAAAAGCAAAACCATTTAATTAACATAGAATTCAACATTTCCAGTAAAATCACATTCAATGCTTTGGACATTCTGGATATTCACAGAAAGACAATTGCTTTAGTGTATATGGTCCAGGCTAGCTGTGTATTCTTCTTAATATTATGGATCTTTTCTGTTTCAAGATACCTGCCTCCTTTACTGACATGTTTTTGATATGAACATGACGTATAAACGTCAAAATAAACCGAGAGCATTTTTACTACAGAATTAGTGAAAGTGACCAAGAAATCACAGCACCATGGACTTGAGATACAGTTGGCTTAGCAAAGGGACCAATGTCTTCTTTATGAGTGATGTTGGCTGTTCGGTTAGGGCTAAATTAGCTGTTTCATATTCCCACCAGGTACTTCAAAAAATTATTGAAGATTCCAAGTTGTTTTTATTTTTCAACATTTCATAAAATGTGATTTATAAACTACCATTTATAAAATATTACATACATCATACAATTGAGTTACATAATTTATTAAACTCACTCAAAAAAGTTAAAACTTAGGGTCAGAGACAAAAAATAATTTAGAACTTATCTCATCAAATTTATCAGAGTTAAATAGTATTGTCAGTAATCGGAGGAAAACTATTGAAAATAATTCAGATGCAGTTATCTTGGAAAGGACGTTTACTTTATTAAACAAAATTGTTGAAACTCACCAGGCTAGGATAGACAGATTTCAAGAAAATTGCACCAATCATTGTATATTTAAAAATAGTAATGCATGTACCATAACTACACTCTATAATTAGGATTAGTGGAAATTTGGTGTCAGATTGTTCAGATGGTAACTGTCCAAAATTAAGTAATTGTGCTTGTAAACCCTATGCTATAATACATTATAGTAGCTCACAGTCAAAGACTACTGAATTAGTATGCCTTCCAAATTGTACTTATAATCCTATGAATTTAGCAGAATATTTAGATTAATCAACAAAAACAATTTTGCCAATCATTTCAATAACAATTTTATGAACTTTATGAGGCAGGAAATACAAGCAGTTTTTATTTTCAACTGGAATGGCGTCAACGAACTGAAGCGGTGGTGATGCAAATGTTTTTTACGATGAGGACATTAAGGATGCATGGTTTGATTTTGATAGGGGCGATAATTATATTGATCCTGATTTTGCTATTTCTAAGGACGAAAGTTAGTAAGTGATCGTGATTTAGATGACAACGAGACTGAACAACAGCTACAGCAGCAGGTAGGGTTAGGCCTGGGCCTACGCAAATCTGGACTTCATCCTAACTTGTGTTTTGAAAAGCATCATACTATAAAAAACTACAAAGAGTACAGTTCGAGGACTTCAGCTGCACGCGTGACCTTGAGTGTGTGGTGATTGGCGGGAGGGGTGGTGGGGTAGCATTATTCACTACATCCCAAAAACATTTCCTGTGACTCATGGGTAAAACCCTCCTTTCAGGAATCGTATTGACCCAAATAACTCATTCACTACACATTCACTACAATCAGTCTGTTTTGTAAAAGTGCTGATTTTGGTGGAATTAAATAATAAGAGAATACCAAATAATAGCAATAATAGGACTTATCCTTGTTTTTCAATTGTTACAGTATTGTTTAACGTGTTTTTGAACATACACGTATTTGTCAATACTAATCCGCCAATTGAAATCGTGAGTTTAAAGTAGTTAAGAGATTGTTGCGCCTTCATCTCAGCGGCTAGCACATAAACGCAACCCGCCACACATATAGTGTTTATTTGTTGAAAGGGTTGTAGTATTTGGGCCCTTTGAGCACAGCTAAATTCCTCCAACTGTAGGCTTAAGCCTAACCATAACTAACTGTGGGCTCACGTGTATATTTTTTAAACAGGTCCAGACAGAAAATTTACTTATTGTTCATTTTTTATTTTATGTAAAGTCCAATAAGCCATGATTATAGTAACAACTTATGTATTTATAGTTTTATTTAACTATCGTACTGATATAATATTCAGTTTTGAAGTGAAAAAGAACCCAAGTAATTTATGTAGCCCTAACTATGTTTCAAGTAGGCTAGTATTTAAAAAGAGCACACCAACTAATCCACTTTCTACAGTTTAACAATGTAATTAATACTAAATACTTTCATGAGCTAAAATGTGGGTATTTTACCTAATCAAATACATTGTATATATAGTACAATATATATTTTTATTTCAAATGACATGAACTTAATTATGTAGGTATTTAGAACATGACTAATACTTATGATGGGTACTTCCTTATAGTTTTGATTCAAAAAGAAATAAAGTACGTAAAAACCTGATCAAAAATGTATTGTTACTTTATTTAAAAAATTAAAAATATTATCAATACAATTTTTTGTTTCACTTAAATTTTTATAACAATGGTACAAGGTTATTCCTGAAAAAATAACAGTTTATTACAATTTATTGGTTTATAGTGACATATACAACAGTAATATTGAAATATAGGCATATTCGCATGAAATTAATTGGACCTGGTGAATCAACCCGGTGGGGAACAAATAGACCCCAAAAGGATAATAACAATGGAGATTCAATTTTTTTGTTATCTGTTTGCAAGTGATGAGGAAGCTATCAGGATAAATATGACACTTTGACCCGACAATGCAATATGCTGCTATCTCTCAAAGAATAAAAGGGAACTCAACGCCTCCTATAGTAATTTGAGGGATTAGTTAACCAATTGATTGAAAATGAAAATATGACCAGGGTCAGATTTAAGTATAGGCATCATAAGCGCACACCTAGTGACCTGCAACACAAAGGGGCCCGCATCACAATTACAATTATAAAATAATATCACTGGCCAAGTTTTATCATCGTAGATAGTAAGTTGTACTTACATTGATACAAGACCATGATTGTGAATGTACAGGGCTAGTGTATAGTGACATTAGGAGCAGAGCAAAGGGTTCCGTACCTATGTGAGTGCGAGCAAGGCTTCAAGCATACGAACTTATCAATACGAGGTTTGGGTTCCTTAACAAATTGGACATGCTTTCTAATGATGAGGTGTAAGCAGCAAGCAAAATGTTAGTAGACAACTACAACGAAGTTTTACTATTTGACTTTTTCCAACCAGTTTCAAAATGAATATGAAAAAAGTGAAAAGCACATTAGTAAAAAAAAAAGGTGGATGTATCAACTTATGTTGGAAAACAACGTACAAGATTGCTTCCCTAATGTACAAGTGGTGTTAAGAATGTACCTTTCCTTGATGGTAACTAATTATTCTGCAGAAAGATCATTCTCTAAGTTGAAGCTGATCAAGAACAAGCTCCGGACCTCTATGTAAGAAAACGCTAAACGCTTTGGCCTTGCTTAGTATAGAAGATGACACTCTGAGATAAGTCAACCATGAGGACATCATGAACGGCTTCATTGCGGAGATTAAGTTTAGATAGAAACTAATCAACAATAGTGACTGAAGTTAACAAATATCACTGTTATTAGTGAAAATGTTATTATTCCATACCCCTTAACCATGAGCCCGGGGCCCGCATCACAGGTGGAGCCTAGGTCCCTGCAATTTCCAAATCCGATCCTGAGTATGACAGTAAAAAAAGTAAAGTAAAGAATTTCTTATTTAACCAGGTTAAGTTAGGGCTAAGAAGCCCTCCCTGACACTTAACCTGGGGTACAACGGCTTTAAGGTGACTTCTGAACCACAACCAACGGCCAGACAAGCGGGCTGTTTACAAGGACAGGACTGCTCAGTGACAGCTCAACGTTGCTTTATTCAGTTATCTCATGATAACCTTTGTAATCACTACCAACGCCACTGGCCACAAGAAACAAAATATAGTTGAAATCCAAAACAGGTTTTGTCTACTACTAGTGGATAAGCATCACTTAAATTACTACACACATTACTACCCATCTTACCACCTGAAAACAACAAACCAAAAAATATATCAACCAGCTGAAAAACCATAATGAAGTGTCAGATACATGAAATCAACCATCTAGAGTGCAAATAATCTGGTACAATAAAGACAGATTTTCTAATAGAGAAAATAAGTACAAGAGAAGGCAAGAGAATTTTAACATTAATCAAATAAAAATTAATGAATTGAACACTGATGAAGATGAATATATTAGCAACCTAAATGGAAACTACTTATCTTGAACTTTCTGAATCTTCAACAAAATTTTGATAGACATTAATTTTACTTTAGCTGTAAAATAATAATAAATATCCAGGTACTGTATTGAATACAGGTAATGTATCAAAATATAAACAAGGTATAACAAAACTCTCTACATAAACTATATGGGATATTGTTCCATGGACCAAGAGGAGCTAAATATTAAATGCAACCAGTGGGTCTATCTCTTTTTGTTTACCGTCTGTATGTGTTTTTTATTTTAAAAACCAGACATAAAACTAAAAAATAAACACAATAAGGTTCTTGTTATCAATATAATCATGTTTTCTTGTGGCTTACATACAAAACATAATTCCAGTGGCTTACAATCATCAGAAAATAAAAATGGCTAATCATTAAACAATTTTTAGCCACAAAAGTAAGTGGCAGTTAAACAGTTCCCTGGGTGGCCAACCAGTGACGTAGCGAAGGGGGGGGTCCGGACCCCCCCCGAAATTTTAAGACATATTAAAAAATAAAGCATGGGGCAGGAAAAAAAGGACAGTTATCATTACTCTTGTCTACAAACATTAAATTGATTGATTTCACTGATTGAAGTGACCGTTGTTAAAAATATTATTGTCCTTTCATTTAAATCATAAAGTATCAAACGATACTTTTGGGCTCGGCCTTTCGAATAGTGTAGTGTAATCACGGTATTTCTATAGGGCGCGGTCACGTGACGTCGCAAAGTAACCTGAACCGTAACACGGCGAACAGTTTAAATTAGCGACCACTTCGTTCGTGGGGACGTAAAGTGACTGCTTAGAATTAAGTTACGACGTTCATTTTAGGTGTCATTAAACTGTAAACGTGTATATAATTACCGAAAAAAATCACTTTCGGTCGGATAATACACTTGAAAAACTCTACTGGTTAGAACTTCAACTAACTGATTTGGACTTCAATTATTGAGGTAAACGTGGGGTTTTCAATTGAGTTAGGACGACGATTTTTGTTATCATTAAACTGTACACCGTAGGCCTACCTATATAATTATCGAGAAAAAAAATCACTTCCGGTCGGTAAATACCGAAGAAAAGCTCTCTACAGATTTAAGTTTTGACGATTTTGGATTTCATTGGTTGAGTGGTTGAGGTAAAAGTGGTACTTAGGATTATTTTAGGACGGTGATTTTAGGTATTAATTCAACGCCGACTAATACATATATAATTATCGAGAAAAAAAAAAACAAATAAATCACTTTAAATTAGCGACTTTTTTCCTATGGAGTCCCACAGGGACCTATACTTGGACCAGTCTTGTTCCTTGTGTACGTAAGCAGGCTGAATTCATCGCTCCTGAGAGGGAAAATGGTCCAGTATGTTGACGCTGCATTAAAGCTCCAACAAAACATGAATTAGAAATCATTTTCTTTTTAGAACTGAATTCATGTATTCAGTTTTTTTTATTAAATCTGAGGACCAATAACTCCAAATCGAATGCACTAAATTTCTGTTTGCGGTAAAGAGAGATTGAGGATCGCGCTGCTGTGATGGCGGACGATGTCCTCATAGAGGAAACTGATTCCACCTAGTTCCTCGGAATGTACCTTGATCGAAGTCTGACTTGAGACAATCATATTGAAAGACCTGCTCAAAGGTTTCTTCAGGCATTTATGCTATACGGAACCTTTCAAAATTTTGCTCCCGGGATGTACTAAAAATGGCCTACTTCGGCCTTGTACACCCCCATCTAACGTACGAGTTGAGGCTATGGGGCAGCTGTTCTAAATACAAATTTGAGCGAGTATTTAGAAGTCAAAAGAAAGCTGTCCGCATCATTTCAAAATTGAAATCCCGAAATTCATGCAGAGATGCCTTTAGGGAGGTGGGATTGCTAACTTTGCCCTGTCTCTACATCCTCGATGTCGCCCTGTACTGCCGATTTAAGTGTGAGTTGGTCCGGGGCAGGGACGTCCATCAATACGGGACAAGAGGCAGGGACAACCTTCGGTTACATCCGCACAGAACAGCCGCATTCAAACGTTTGCTATTCGAGGTTGGTGTTAAGTTGATCAACAAACTCCCTGATGAAATCAAAAATTTGAATGAACCAACAAAATTTAAAGCTCGATTGAGACACTTTTTGGTGTCAAGGGTGTTTTATTCGGTGGAAGAGTTTATGATGAGCCGCTGGGATGAAATTTAAAGTAATTCGATCATCCTCTATTTCTGGTGGTAAATTTTAGAAGAGTTTTAAACGTAAGGCTGTAAGTATGTATGAGTCTTAGGAATGAGTGTGGACTGTGTATGAACGGGTATGAATGGGGGCAATTTAAAATAGATATACATATTTCTAAATAATTTAATTTGACGATTGTATGCAATTTTTATAATTTTTGACACAATAAAAAGTATTATTATTACCTCCGGTCGGAATATACCTAGGAAAAGCTCTCCTGATTCAGATTTTGACGATTTTGGATTTCACTGGTTGAGTAGTTGAGATAAAAGTGGTACTTAGAATTATGTTAGAACATTGATTTTAGGTATCAATTGAACGCCGACTAATACCTATATAATTATCAAAGAAAAATTTAAAAAATCGCTAATACACCGGAAAAACTCTACTGATAAGAAGTTCCGACTACTTTGGATTTCACTGACTGAGGTATTATTTCATTTTCCTTAGTATATTCCGATCGGAAGTGATTATTTATTTTCTCGATAATTATATATTTATTAGTCAGCGTTGAATTAATCTCTAAAATCAATGTCCTAACATAATTATAAGTACTACTTTTACCTCAACCACTCAACCAGTGAAATCCAAAATCGTCAAAACGAATCAGTAGAGAGCTTTTCTTCGGTATTTACCGACCGGAAGTGATTTTTTCTCGATAATTATATAGGTAGGCCTAAGGTGTACAGTTTAATGATAACAAAAACTCGTCGTCCTAACTCAATCAAAAATACCACGTTTACCTCAATAACCGAAGTCCGAAGTAGTTGAAGTTCTAATCATTAGAGGTTTTCAGGTGTATTTTATTTCCGACCGAAAGTGATTTTTCCGATAATTATATGCTCGTCTACAGTGTAATGATACAAAAAATCGTCATTATAAATCATTCATAAATACCTCAATCAATGAAATCCAAAGTGCCCGAACTTCTAATCAGTAGAGTTTTTCCGGTGCATTTTCCGACCGTTAGTTTGATCTGTACCCGAGCAACGCTCGAAAATCGCCCTTCTTTTCTAAAGGGTTTTCGGCCGTCAGTATCCCAATATCCCCGAAGGGGTATTTAATTTTCTTCACAAAATATATTTGAGTCAATTATACGCTTGAGTGAAGCTCTGTTTTGTTCTTTTTCTTTCTTATCCAGTGAATCCAACATCACTTTGGTGCCTTCTACTCGGCCAGAATCGAACTTCGTAAAGTTTCTGTAGCTATACAAGAAAATTTGTGGTACTAGAGTTGCTGTGAGAGTTTAATTTTCCTATTACATCTTTCCACTTTCTATAAGGCGTAGTTACTAAAGCTCCATATTTTTGGTATTTACCTTTTACCAGTGAATTCATTGGCAAATAACACACAAAATGTCCCCCGGATCCCCCGGTTTCGGACCCCCCCCCGAACGAAATTTCTGGCTACGCTACTGTGGCCAACCATTTTTTTATTTTCATGCAGAGGTTCACTAAATCCTTTAATACAAATACATTATATGACTAAACTCTCTTAGGTTCCACATTTTTCTAATTATGAATTGTTACTGAATATGCGATTAACAAAAAACATAATATACAATAAAGTTCAGATTTTAATTTCTATTACTGGTTTTTTTCCTTTTTTTATAAATTTGGAATGCTGATACCTACCAGTTATTTTTCAAAACAAACGTAAGAAATAAAACGTTGTACATATTATTATTCTTCTACACAGAAACAAAAATGTTGAACCACTCAGACTTGTTCTACTATGGTGATTTGAAACGGCTCTTATCAAATTATCTACAAATTACATTTATTAAACATTATATATTTATATAAAAAAATTTAAATTATGTAACATAATAATAAAAATAACCATATTTATAATAAACAAACTTAAAAGATATATGTATACTCTCTCTTATGCACTAAAATATATAACACAGAAGTCTCACTAGAACACTGTTCACAGTGAAACCTAACGGCTAGACATAGGAAATATCATTGGTGGAATAAAGTGCATCACTAGTGAATTCTAATGAGACATTTGGATTTCGATTGTCTTTGGCTCTTCTGTTTTCCTTTACTTGGTAACATGGTATGAAAAAATGGATGAGCTGATATTACTCGTTAAATCTAATTTGTGTGTAATAAAGATTGTGATCTTGCATTTGTTTATTTACATGGCAATACACACACAAAAATTTCTTTTCAACTTGTAAGCAATCGGAACTTTGGGTAAATGCAATTTGAGTAGTTGCATTTATGATACATTAAAATAAATAAATGCTAACCATTACTTACTTGCTATGAATAAGCAAAAATAACACCTTAAAATAATTTATAAAAACCGGCATAGGAAAATGAAACACATTTTAATAATAAACTTTAATTTTATAATAAGACAGCATTACAAATCAATCAGAACATTGTAAAACTTGAATAGTTTGATCTAAAATATATATTCTTTGTAAATCACAACAAATAATTAACAACAAATTATAAAACCTAATAAAATTAACATCAATTTTAATTTTATAAAAAGAATTGTTTTTGATCTAGATAACACAGTAATCAGGAGAAACTGAGGAAACAGCTTTGGAGTAATTCCTCACTGAAACAGAAAATAAAATTCAAGAGATTAGTGAAATGATTTATTTTAACTTTTAACAAATACCTTGCCTGTCCCTAATAAAGTTCTAAGCTAAAGTATTACAGGAAGTGTATGTTCTGAGCATTGAACTAATCTGTAACACTAGTGTCACCCTGATACGCCCACTACTGAATAATCCAGCAGCTATATTGCAAATTGCACTTGGATCAATATAATATACACAAGATCTGATTATGCATGATACCAGAACAATTTTTTTACTTAAATCTTTGAACAGCTGCATATTAACACAAGGGTCTGAAAACCCCTGTTAGCCACATCAAGGGAGGATTCAGTAGACTCATTAAGTTTAGACAGAATCATATGCTTAACTTTTCATCAATTTAAATTTCCTGGTGGGACTAAAATCAATTAAATAGAAATGAAATTTGGATGATACTGAACAGTTTGTCTATTTTAACGATATTTTGTATTATATAGGCCTGTTAACCTGTCAATTGTGATAGAACTGGTGGCCTCTCAGTCATAAGCATAAGACTTTTGATCTAAGTTAGTGATAGTGCAGGTTCAAATCGAGTTTATGATCATTGTACTTTTTATTAGTATTGTACTATACCGAATCTCCTCCTATTCTGTTTGATAAAGATAATCTTCACAGTGACCTATGAGGATGGATAGGGTAAAATAAAAAAGGAGATTGGCATCTTCTTAAAGAAGAAAAAAGATTATAAAGTTTCTGTATTGATACAACAAAAGTATCTAATAAATATGGTCACATAACTGATTGTTACATGTCTTTTAAGTGATATTTGATTACTCTAGTTATGAGATTTGGTATCGCATCTTCAAATCTCTGTTGTCTTGTAGAAACATTAAAATAAATACTATTGTGTTCACACACTCTGTCAAGGTTTAAAAATTGGAATATTTAACATTTAAACAAGAATACAAAAATAAAATACCATCATTTAACTAATAAATTAAACATAATTCTAGTGTAAAACTTTGGTACATAACACAAAATAAAACAGATAAGGAATAGGCTCATTTAAAGGATTTTATTCTTGAATGCTCGCCCCATGTTGCTGATATTGACTCCGAACTTTAATTTATTAATTCAATTGGGCAATTCAGTTCACACTTGATACGTCTATCATTAATAAAATTTTAGCCTGGTGGTATGTGAAGTAAAGTGAAGATGATAAAAATTGTGTCATTCTATAAAATTCTACCAAAAATCATCATGGTGCAATGAATCTTTGAGGAAGTTTTGGATATTTTGGTCACCTGATACAGCCATATCACATTGTATATCTGTAAGTTTGTGAGATTGTTAAGAAAACATTACATACTTTATTATAGAGGCTGTGAGAGTAATACATATTTTTAAAATAAACGCAACTTGTAACAAATTATGTATTAATTATCTCTTCCTGCCTTAAATTCATTATTTGACACAACATTTTGATGAAGAGTGCATGTACAATGGTAGGGCAATACCATGTACATGTATAATGTTGTTATCTAATATCATTCTAATGATCAATATCAACAAAAATAAAATGAAGATATTATTTCCATTTGTTACTATTTCAGATCAGGGATCTCATTTCAACTTTGAAATAATACATAACAAAATATGCTCAATCTTACAGATTTTTTAATTTTTCCTTCATTGATCATTGAAAATTAACTAAATCTAATTAACTAAATCCCTGTTGTATAGTAGTAATTTTGCATGTTACTGATTGCAGTAGGATCTCAGTTATTGTTAAGAGAATAAAAACAGCGTATTCACTGTCATTAAATTTATGATGTAATTTTAGAAACTACAATTAGTTAAAAAATCATGCTCACCTGTAAATATGAAGTCATGCTATACACATCTGCATGCTAAAAGTACACTCTTCATGCCACAACAGCGGTTGTATCTCACAACATTGATCCACAACTTCATTACGGGGAGACAGTTATGTTACGACCATTCTCAGCACTCAAGGCACTATATTAGTACGGCAAAACCACACAAAACTCAAACAGGAACTATGGGTCTAACAAACAGCACTACAACAAACATTATTTTTTATGTTGTAATAGACCTACAATTGTGTTAACTCTACGAATACTACACACTTTACAACATTATGATTATGCGAGAAGGGATTGTAACTGAAATGGATTGCTTGAGAAAACAACAAAATATTGTGTTCAACAGCCAAAACTAGTTTTATTTCCTAATGAGACATTAGTAAACAAATTTGCAAAAGGTTTTTCTTATTTCACTGAATTATTAAAACCTTGAATAATAAAACAATTAGTATACGTAACAAAATATTAACCCGCCAACCAATGGAATAACCAATAAATTATCAACAATTAATCTCTTCACAGTTTGGACGTACCATATACACAAAAACATTTATTGTAAATGTTGTATTTATTATAATCTACTTTTACTGGTTGGTAATTAACTAAGTTTTCAACAAAATCATACATATTATTACAATAGTAAATACAAATTTTAGATACATCTTTAGCTTTCATTACACAGGCCTAAGAAAGAAATAGACTATTATAATATAAAGGTCATTACAGAGGTTGAGGCCAAACCATGCCTTCTCATTAGTTATTTCATTGAACCAATGTTAAAAACTTCTGCTCAGTTTGAATTCACCATATTTCATTAACACTGCCATCAAGTTTTAATAAATTCTGAAATTTTATATTCATAAATGTAAGTATATTGCTTTTAAGTATGAACTCTAGTACATTTTTTAAAACTAAAAAGCATCAAAAGTTCTTCTGTGAGAAAGTTTTTCTTTATGTTGTCACACAATTTTATCAATGAGAACGAACGTTTTTCCTTCTTCATATTTGTTGATAAACTGAGTTTAGTTTGACTACAAATGAAGTCGACTGTCACAACGGATGAGTCAGCCGCCCAGATCATGCCGCAGTGTGACTTACCCAATACTGTACATCTATTAAATCAATTGTATAAAACTAACCATTAAATCTTTTGCAGTGAATTCTTTTCTCACTTACACTTTTTAATTAAAATGAAGATAAAATATGTAAAACTTAATTTGATATGTATAATTAAATGTATTATTTAAATCAAATAATAATAGCTTGACAACCCTGTTTAAAAGAGAAATATATTAGACTGATAATTTTTTACCTATGCATAATTTAAATGGGTAGTTAATAAAAACAAAAAAGTTTTAAAAATTTGTAAAACTTTTAAGAAGCACAGAACATGTGAAAAATACAACAAACTTAATTGAAAAATAACAAATTGTTAGTTGATGTTTGCATAAAATATTCAAAATACTACAAATCCATTATTATATCTATTTTAGTGAAAAATTAACTACCATTGTTGAAGGGTACAGAATATTAGTATACTGTAATAATTTACAGTAGTAAAATTAGTGAAATGAGGCAAGATGCTCAGTAGTGGATGACTCATGATTTCCTCCCCATTCCTCATTGGTGCTACCACTCTGACCTGGCTTCACTCCCCACTCACCTATGACCAGTCTATTTCTTTTTTGGTCTGTGTTTCATTCTCACTGTTACTTATTAAATTTGTCTTCATATAGAATGTTTTACTTAAAAAAAAAAAACTAGCATTACTTTGTTCTCTATTTCATGGTTATTAGAAAGTCAAATAATAAATAATAGAAACATAAATATGGATTCTAAACTTTAATAACATCAATAATATAAATATTGAGACAGCCAAAAGCTAAGCAGATTTTACAACTTCAGTTAATTCAGTTTTAAGAGTATGAAATGTAATGCAGTTAACCCATTGCGGATCGTGTTGTTTTGGCGCGGGCACGAATTAATTTACGGTCAGCGGCCGCACGAACAGCAATGGTGCACCACATCGCTCGCTATTGTATACTAGAAAATTAAGCTGTGAAGGTATTCGTTCAGATGGAACATGGGCCTGCTGGGGTATCCATGATGTAGGAGCGATAACACGCGAGCAAGGTTCCAGGGTGGCAGGGATGATGTCTGAATCATAGTCTAAATAAAGCGGCTCGGGCGAAGCGATTACAACATCCGGGCCATTGTCTAAACTAAACCCACTAACATGTACGTCTGCGTCTTTTCGTTGTGTCACTAACCTCAAAAGTATTATAATAACAACTGAGGAAAACACCCAATCAGAAGCGCTAAAAAGCAGAGAGTAAACTCATATGAATGATTTTTCAACTTTGACATACCACTGCGATCTGTAGGATATATATAAAACTTTTGAAAACTAAACGTAGACCGTTGTTAAATACTCTTAGTTGACAAGCGAAGACGATCGCCCGATCTATCAGACATTAAAAGAACTATTTGGAGCGAAACTTAAAAGCAGACCGCTTTTGCGACCTGAGCTCGTCATCGTGCCGTTAGGCCCGGCCGCTGCGTGACGAGCCCAGCTCGTCAGTGATCCGCAATGGGTTAAGGTATAGTCGATACTTTTTGGGACAAAATGGTGCAATAATAACTTTTGTGCTACATAAGGATCAAGACAGTGGCATATGCATGAAATACAACAAGCACACTTATAAATCATGCATTAGTAAATCATTATGTAAGATAATCAGAGCCTAAACCTGAACAACTTAGGCCCAAATTACAATGTAACACAAATAAAACTAACTCTATGTAAGCTTTAGATAACAATTACAGGGTTTAACATGATATAATATGATGTTACATACTAATTCGGATTTTGAGTATAAAAATTTATTCGCAATAAATAACTTCGGTTGTGTTGAAGTCTAATTAAGTCATAAATTTTTATAACCAATTATTACTGTGAACACATTTTCTTTGTTAACCTTTTGACATGATACTTATAGTAAGCACAGTGGGTTTTATACCAGGGTAATATATTTAATACAATAGAGTAACATTTTATCATAACTCAATACCTTAACCACGTATATGATTATAAGAGTTATAACTTTATTATTTCATTAAAACACACACAAACATTAAGATAAATACGCAACAGTATTTTCAAATTTTTTGCAACTGATTAACCTCAATCCACTCGGTGATAGATTTTTCTGTATGAACTGCCATTTTATTCAACTTATAACAGTTCTGACTCCATGTATTACAATATAAAACATAAATAAATAAAAATTAATTCTACTTAATTAAATCACTGATAAATAAATATGTCTTCTTAATTCTTTTAGTTTGGCGTACGTGGCTGATGTTATGACTATTCAGTTTTCCTGATCATACTGGATTGTGTTGAAACATTGGTAAATAAATTACAATCTTGAAATATTTCAACCTCTCTGTGGAGAACTATTTTCAGTTAACCCTTTTAACCCCAGCCATTTTTCCATGGACTTGCCAGAAAGCCCATGGCAATAAGGGACCGTAGTGCAGAATTGAGGGAAAATACATCTAGTTTTCTTATTTTTGAAGATAATTTTTAGGTTTTTGTTTTAAATTGTTCACAAATAAGTGTACTCTTAGATGTAATAGTTAAAAAGTACTTTTACAGAATGATTTGTTTTTTTTAGCGTATTTATACATAAAAAATTTTTTATTTTTTATAGTTTGGACATACATAAAGGGTAGAAAAAAAAATTGTAGCCCCTGAAAAATGAAGCAATTTTGTTGTACACATATTTCTTACTACACACACAAAATTTGAAGAACTTTCCTTGATAAATGCAGGAGATATATCCAATTAATTGTATTGCTGCATAAGCACTTCTTCATATATTTCCACATACACGTCAGTAGAAGTATACATATATGTATACTTGTTTTTGCACTTTTGAAATAATAACAATTGTAAAATAACACAAACTAATTGTAATGGTTTGTAAGACTAAAACTTGTTTAATTTTTCAAAAAAGTAAAAGAAATAATATTTACAATATATACATTTTATATAAACAACTCAATTCATTGTCTTCAAAAATAGCACATTCACCACTAATAATTGGGTACTTTGGGATTATACCGACCACACCAGTATGAAGAACACAAAAATATAAATTTATAGAAACAAACATGATAGAACGAAAAAAACAACTCTTTAATTACAAAATTACAAACTTACAAGCATTTCCAGGCATTGTGATCGGTATTGTTGTCGCTGTCATCTTATCTTTCTCAAGAATCCCGATTACGACAGGCCACGCGGCACCACATGATTTGCACGGTACACAATTGCCTTTTCATTACAATTCAATTTATATTTCTGATCAGATCCTCTAGAATTTGATATTTTACTGATAGGTACTATCTCGAGGGATGTTTTTCTTTCTTTGACATCAGCGCGAAGGCATGGCACTCGCATTTTGGGTGGCGGAGTGTGATCAAGAATAAAAACAAGTTTTGAGTGTTTTTTCAATAAAGAGTTTAGTTTTAGTTTGATCATGTTTGTTTTTATTGAATTTTTGTGTTTGGAGAAATGTAGAGGTAAAACACGGAAGTACAACAAAGCGACGCACCAGCTGAACGGGCGGCGAGACTCTACAATCACGTTATCTACTAGACCGCTCGACTTTGACCTCTGTCAGGATGGGGAGGGATTTGCGATAAGACGATTCCTGTTTTATATTGACGAAATATTGTTCTACGCTAATCTAGTAATCAGTAGAAGCAAAATGTCAAATAACGATTCATGTCTGGGTGTGGTCGGTATAATCCCAAAGTACCAATAATAGTGTTTATCAAAGTGTTTTCACTCACTGGTAACTTTTCTCTACGACGTTTACTCATGTTTTTTTTACTAATAATACAATAAATCACACGAAAAACAACCGCTTTCAATCACGCAAACTAATTGAGGTTATAAGTCAGCATACAACAACAATGCAACTGAAGTCGTCTGACAGCTGACATCGACAAATAAACTACGCTCAACAGCGACGAAATACGATGCCAATTGGAAGGTTTATTGTTTTTGCGTGTAGCCCGTTTCTTCACCGACTACTATATCGAAACTGATGGCATTTGGACATATTATTAGCCAGCTACATTAAATTCTCGAGACGTCCGGTATATCGGACGTTGGGCATTTTAGCTAGACCACCTCTGTCCGATATATCGGACGCCGGGGCTAAAAGGGTTAAACTGAACAGATTAAAACTGAGTTTCTAGGTGAGTTAACAATGATTCATCTTGGTGTCAACCGTAAAACCTAAATGTCATTCATTTTTATATTAATCTTTTACTAATTTTCATAGTCAAGTGACTGATCAATTCAATTTTATTTGCAACAAGAGATGAATATAAATATGTTTGTTTAAACAAAAAGATATAGTATACACACAGATTAGTATAATGTTTTCCATTTTAATGAATTTTTTTAATCTTCTAGAAGAAAATCTTTCAGGGAATATTGATTGTTTGAAGTAATAATTGAAACCATTACTTTACTGTTCAACACTACTGATAATACATTAATTTATCAACTAAAGACAGACTATTGTGCCAATAGCGAATATAGAAACTATTAGCACTCATACAACTAGAGCTTACAAAAAGGCATTTATTTCAAATTAATAAAAAGCTCTAGTAGCGATCTACATAGTTTAAATGCACCATCATTAAATCCAAAGTCAGTTTATTAAGCGTACTAAAAAGAGAACATCAATAAAAACACAATTTTACATATTTATAAACTATGCAGAAATACTTCAGCATGCTGTAAAAGTACTGGAAATAGTTAACAGTTATCAGTAAATAGACTCACCACAAATCGGTTAACTTTGGGGCGGGGTTTCTCCTTCGGCTGTTCAGCCTTGAGGGATTCAAAACGAGCTCGCAGGGACTTGGTCGACTCGATGCTCTCCTGCTCGGAGTCCAACAGGTTGATGGCATTGTTCACAGACTGCTTCTCAGGCTCCCAATGCTCAAACTTTTCCTTGAGTGCTTTGGCCTTAGCAGCAGTCTGGGCCTGGTGAAGAGCACAATATTTATTTTCTACACACCAACAAATAATTACAAAAATATACTATGTATTAAGAATATTAATTCCTTTTGTCCTATACAGAGTTATGTATCTCAAAACCAAACCCCTCTACTTAATTTAACGCTGCATCAAAATGAAATCTCAAAATGTAAATTTGTTTAGATCCACAAAATTAATGTTAAAAACTAGTTTAACTTTGCTAAATTATATTAGTTACATTCTATTTAAATTTTGTTCATCACATATACATTTTTAAGAATTATAAAAATTTACTGTATGCTGATAAAATCAGTTTTAAACATTGCCATTGATTTTTATACATTTTGTTTCAGAAATCAGTCCATGGGATTAAATTTAAATTGTACCTTAAGTAAATTAAAATTTGACAACTTCAGTATGTTAAGTCAAAAAATTTTCCATTATTAGGCAAATTGAGAAAACTTATACATTGAAACTATTTTTAAGATAAAACTGCCTATCACCCAAGTGGAAGATAAAAACATAAATAGGTTTCTGTTTATTAAAAGAAATTTTTCAATCATGAAATGTTAAATAATTGCAATGTTGACTTGTATGAGGGGTGTTCAATAAAGACTGACAGTAAAATACACGTAAACAAACAAAGTACAATAATTTGTTTTTTTCAAGTTGGTATGACACATTGAAGTATTAGGAACAACCAAATCAGCTGTTAACATTATTACATATTTATTGTTGTCATGGCAACCGATTAATAAACAGATGCAAATTTTTGCCTCGAAAGTTTACTATGGCTGATTTTTGTGAGTAAAGATATGCGATAAAGTTTTGTGATACGGATACTTACAGTGACTTGAAAAAGCTTTTGCTATTGATGCAATGAGTGAAAGAACCTGTTTTAGGCGGCATAAAGACTTTAAAAATGAACGCGAATCATGTGAGTTGGAAGGTGGGCCTGGCACCCCTATTTCTGCCCTTACGGAAAAAACAATCAACACTGGGGGTGTTATGATTTACACTGACCCACATCTGACTATTAGACAGCTTGCTATCATGCTCGATATATCAATTGGCAGTGTCCATACACTCATGCATGATCATTTGAATATGTCGCGTGTCTGTACTCATTGGATACCACGTCTGTTAACACCAGTTCAGAAACAAAATCGTGTTGAAATTGGCCAACTTTGGTTACAGTGCGTGCATCAAGAAGGTGATGCATGGTGGAAAAATATTATTACTGCTGATGAAAGTTGGATTTACTGTTATGATCCTGCAACAAAACAACAGAGTACAGAGTGGGTGGAAAAAGGTGCACCGACGGCAATAAAAACCTTGTGCTCAAAGGTCTGCTGCAAAGGTAATGGTGATTACCACAGTACCACAGGGTCACACAATTAATGGGGAGTACTACATTTTAGTATTGAAGCAACTATCACATCCCAAAAAAGCAGCCATACCTCGTTGGACGCTGGAAACTGCATCACGATAATGCTCGCCCCCATATTGCCAATACTGTGCTTTAGTTTCTAGCCAAAAAAAAGGAATCGAAACTGTGCCACATCCACCCTACAGCCCTGACTTGGCTCCAAATGACTTTTTTCTGTATCCTCAGGCTAAAAAGGAGCTCAAAGGCCAGCGTTTTCCAACTGTTACAGCCGCTATTAAGACTTTAGAGGTGATTTTGAAGGTTCTGTCTAAGGAGGGCTTTGAACACGTCTTCAAGGAGTGGCAGAGGCGGTGGAACAAGTGTGTGGCTTTAAATGGCGACTACTTAGAAGGAGATACAAGTGTTAAAGTCTAAACTATTATATTAAAGGTATTGAAAGAGTACTATCAGTCTTTATTTACTGCCTCCTATGTTTAAGCATATTTAGAAAAATGTCAAAACAACTTCTGGTCTGTACAACATAAATATACATACTAGCATTCAAAATATTGGATCATAACCGTTGCACATCCTGCCTATATGCCAGATTTAGCCCCTTGTGACTTTTCTCTCTTCCCAAAAACGAAAATGCATATGAAAGGTTACAGTTTTTCCAGTATTGAGGACGTACAAAAAAAATGCGGGAAGTTCTCGAGATCTTTCCAGAAAAACTGTTTTTGACACTTTTTCAGCGGTCATGGATAAACGCTGGGTTCGTTGTATTAACTCAAATGGAGCTTATTTCAAAGAGGATAACAGCCAATAATAGCCCACATAAGAAAACAAAAATTAGCAGACATGGTCCAGGACCTTTCTGATACTATCTTGAATGTGATGTCTCTTCAATGTATATTCTTCATCCACAACTTTGAACATGCATATTAGGTAAATCTCCAGATGACATACGTATCAACCAAAAAGAAAGCAACAGAATGGCAGAACATTAAAATTTTTTTCATAAATCAGTCCCTGGGATTAAATTTAAATTGTACCTTAAGTAAATTAAAATTTGACAACTTCAGTATGTTAAGTCAAAAAATTTTCCATTATTAGGCAAATTGAGAAAACTTATACATTGAAGCTATTTTTGAGATAAACTGCCTATCAGCCAAGTGGAAGATAAAAACATAAATAAGTTTTCTGTTTATTAAAAGAAATTTTTCAATCATGAAATATTAAATAATTGCTATAGTATAGACTACACATTCCACAATTATAAAAGCAAAAGATAGAGGTGGTAACCAATATTACCATATCTATTTGTTGTCAAAAAGAAAATTTTCCATCTGTGGCCATTTCACTATCCCACTCACATATGTAACTTTGGCAGTTATCTGATTATATATAAATACACAGTATAGGAAGTATATGATAGATTACAAAAACCTTTAACTAACTAATTGTAGCCTACTGTTAGAATAACTGAAAAAATTAACAAATTTATAAACCCACTTTTTATTTTTCTGGATATGGTAGGTTATTTTTGATTGTACAAAATTATAAAATATGAATATAGACTCAACAAATTTAAAATCTAAACTATTTTTATGTGGGTAGTACAATCTCTGTAGTGTTATAAAATTTATATATTAAATATCTGTAATGCTCAGTCAGAATCAAGAGCCCTTAGTTGCTTTGTGACCATTAGTTTCTACACAAGATGTATACGAGTTCACTCAAGACTAGACAGTCCAAACACTCACTTGTTTCAGGAACTCATCTTCAATTTTATCAGATGCCCGCACGATTCCAGTGTCATCCTCACTTTCCTCCTCCTCCTCACTCTCCTCCTCCTCCTCTTCAGAGCTGCCCGACTGATCCTCCTTGTAATCTGGAGGAGGGGTGAAACACTTCAGTGGCTTTGGTCCTAGAAATTCAATTGGATTATTTAATAAACGCCTTCTTTGATGCAAACAAAATAGAGAATTTGCATACATATAGATACAAGGCCTATCGTAACTGCCTACCCTGCAATTCTAGTGATCTTTGTATTCCATTTACTAAAATTGATATGGCTGCTTCAGAGAAACCTAAACTTAATTCCTCTAAACAGCCTAAAACTAATAGAACTCCACTCTTTATGATGACCACATTCTAGTCCAAGTGATCATTGAATCACGAACACACAGGTTGTCACTTCTTTTGCAGATCACACTGCACATACAGTGTCAAACTGGTCCTGTTACACTCCAAATAGCACCAAATAAAGCCACAAACACTGTGTCACACACATCATATCTGGTGTGACCGTGATGACTAGGTGGTAATTACGAATTACATGAGATGCAGCCTCTGACACATGGCAAACAATTTGGCACTGGGAAGTCCAAATGAAGGCTTCCTGCTATTGTGTACATTCTTGATGCGCATGAGTTGATTAGAAAGTGGTTGACAGCAAAATCCAGAATTGCAAGTGAAACTTAAGTTCACTCAAGCATTTGAGGTGGTGAAATTAGGACTCTTCAACTCAAAAACATATGTAATAGCTTCTAGCCTGCAACTTCTTCCGTGGTGTTTTTTTAAACAGTTGTCTGCCAACTAAAGGCATTGTGAGCCCAAAATAATCTCCTTTTAAACCCACTCAAAAAAGGATTTCTCTATAACAACCAGTGATAATGACTTATTCAATCTTTGCACCACTTAAAGAATCAAACCATTAAGTCAGATTGGAGACATCTACGTTCATTACTGCACACAACAGCATGGTAAAAGCTCATACCCATATCTTTTGTCATTGACATGGCCGTCAAAGCCATTAGGTATTAGATATTTGTTGAGGTTCACTTACAATTTAAAGTTTAAGTAAAACCCGCTGTTTGTTTTTGCAAACCAACAAAAATTTTGAATTCCATATTCTACATTGCTGCCCCTTTTACATAAGAAGAGTTTAAAATTAGTATGTTAGGAAAACATTAAATTTAGTACTTTGAGCCCAGAGTGCATATTTTTAGTTGCCCCTCAATCTGCATTGTACAATAGAAGAAAAATTGTAGAAGTTTCAAGTAGCCCATTAAACATTTAAAATATGTTTATGTTTACTTTATAATTTTTAAAGTTAATAAAAGGACGTTAGGCTCTAAAACAATCTATCTTTATTGACAGGTAATCTTTTTTATGAATTTTATTTAAATTACCAACATTTTCTCATACTCACAATATTGCATATTACCATACCATCACAGCCAATACAAAAATACATTTAAAGTACAAGAACTATTTATCACACAAAGAGGAATTTACACATTAGATTCATTGGTGGCAGCTTAAATTCTTCTTGTATTTTTTAATCTATGTTTAATCATTTTCAATTTTTACTCAAACCTGCAATTCTTATCATAATATATAACTACCACTGATTCAGATTTAGTGATAATCAAAAACTGGTGCAAATTAGTTTACTATCTTTTAGTTTATTAGTATAGTTTATGCTTTAACAACTGACCATCAGGCAGTTCTTCTTTCTGCTCCTCCATCTGTCGGAACAATGACAGCATGCGTGATGCAGTCTGACTACGCTTGACAATGGTCTCATCTTCCACACTGTCGTCACTGCGCACTACCGCTGGGTCTCGATAGATCTCCCGCTCAGGAGATTCAGTCTAAACATAACAAAATATACCTTGATTACTGCTAGCCATGTGTTCAATATAGTAAACTAACATGATTACTATATAATAGTCCCACTTCACTTAAAATCTGAATAATGTAAAAACTCATAACAACAAACTATTTGACAACTTGCGAAAACATAATCTTCTTACTGCAATTAAAGATTTGGTATTAGATAAATCAATGCTGTCTATACTCTCTAAGCTTTCAGGACTGTTAACCCTCTCCCAGGCATTCATCTCCAATCACCACCAACTGCTTTATCATTGCTCTCTGCTTTGTGTCTGTGCCATCATGCAGCTATTTTTGGACTTGATAATAGAAATATCTATTGATCTTAGCATATAGCATTGATCTACTGATCGCCTTCCTTGTCATTGCATGTTTTTATGCCTAGTGATACTATATCTAGGAGTAGTACATGAAATGTTTTGTCGATCTCATAATTTGACAGTCATTTAGTCGTTTTTCATCAAAACTCGTTTCAATTTTTTTGCTGCCTTATAGAATTATTCAACTTATTTGTAACTTCCTGCAATTACTATTTTAGTGACATGTTGTTGTTGTTTTTACAGTTATTAGTACAAGACATGTAATCTTATTTAATATAACAAAACAAAGAAATGTATCTGCTAGAAATGAATATTTATTTAGATTTACTTTACCATATAGGCTTCATAATTTTTCATATACCACCATATTATAGAGAATTTAACAGCATTTACAATTATGCATAATATATAACAGTTTTGTTTGAATAAAGTTGTTAAAATAATAAAAAGATGAATATGTTCTCCTGCAGCAAAGCAGCCCAACTAATTCAGCCTGGTAGTGCCAGAAGTGTGTTGTGATAATTTGACCAGGAGAGGGTTAACCGAGATTTATAATATAGTGATAAAATCACTAGTAATAGAATTATGTTATTGAATTTTTTCTTAACATTCGATATAATAATAATTTTAAAAGCAATATTTAGATGCATCAAATATTTATTGCTCACAGTGACAATTGCATTTACCATTAATTTTCTTCAAATATTTCTAAGCTTAACAAATACTTTTTAGAAGCTTAGTATAACTAAAAATAACATTTCTTTCAAGCACTGCACACAACAACTAAACATGACTGACACACAAATAACTGTTAGTGGATAAGAAGTATAAGTGAAAGAGTATTAGTGTTTTGAGTAATTTTATTAAAACCTATATCTTCTGTTGTTAACCCTTCCTTATTTGACTAATGGCCATGTCACACGTCTACAGATGGGCTGTCACATGACAGACAACATGTTTGCTTGCTTTATGAAGGGTTATACAATGATAATAAGATCTCATCAATAGTAACTAGAATTTATCTCCTGGAAAACAGAAATTATTAGCTTTATATAACAACACAGTCAGATCTGGCTCAAGCTTTATACCAAGGAAGAGACTCAAGAACTGGTTAATGGATCATCTGTTGTACATTCTACATGAGTACTAGTCATGAGTACATTTGTAAAATAATAAAACAAAAAAATACATTTGGTTGGTGGGAGGTAATTATTAAACGAATATTACTAGATGGTTTGGGAAGTTCTCCTTGAGAAATAACAAAATAGAGTATAAATAATAAAATGTCCTTTTATTGTCCTTTAAAGACTCATATTTACTGTTGTAATATTGTTACTTCCTTTTGTCAGAAAATGTTACTAGTAAAAGCTAGACTGATTGATATTTTCCAATTAAGTTTGATGAAATGTAGTTAAATTTAACAAGTGAAATTCTGCATATCAATAACAGTCATAAACAAAAGAGTATATTCAATCTCCCATCTACAGTTATGCTTACTGTACTTCACTATTATATTAAAAGTACAAAGTGGTTAACTTTTACTGGACTAATGTCGAAAGTTGTGTCTGAAACTGGCTACTATATGCCTGATAACATACTCAGTTCAGTTAGTCTGTAGAAGGTAAATTTATGAAAAATCATATAATAAACCACATTATCATTTAATATTCCAAATACAAACAATACAATCAGATGAAAACCTACACAGTATTGTCTAAAACTAATTATGTTTAATTTATATTGTAATCAAATCTATACTCTTTCTTATCCATTTGTATTTTACTGTTATAAATGGAGTAAATACAATATTTTCTTATCTGAATTTGAATAAAGAAAATAAATATTCCAAAAAAATTAATATTTTTATAAAAAATAGCATATCATTAAATATGTCAATTTATGATATATATTATTGTAATTCAATTCATTATATTTAATGTTTATATTGCAATTTGTACAAATGAATCATTCTATTGTATTTATCTGATGAGAACAAAACTGGTATTCCTTTAGATCACAAAAGAGAAGACTATCTCAGCTCTAACTCATTTTTAGAGTAACATAGAGTACCAGAACAGATGCAATATGAGGAAGTGTTAACAATTCCTAGATTATGCTCAACACAGTAAAAAAAATGATAACATGTGAAAACCTTATAAATTTGTTGTATGAGTCTAAAACTATCAGAGTTTTCTATTTTTAGAATTATTTTTAATTTCAAGTGACCAAGCCACGAGCACAAGCAACATATCTGAACTACTTGAAGAATATCTGGAAATTACATGATTTTTGGAATTCATGAAGCTGTTGTTTAGTAAAAGCCTGCAATGGAAATTTATACTGCAATGACTGTCACAAACACTAGAGAATTGTATATTCTAAAGCTCAGTGAAAACAGCATCTCATTTGAAAACAGGACATTTTAAGAATGTGAAAGATTTTCAAAGAAAATTAACATAAATGACAAGCTACCCCATTGGACATGGCTTGCCATCCATTGACTAATTCTTGAGGGGCTGTGAATATCTAAGGTTTTGGGGATGTTCAATAATTCATCTATTTTTTGTGTGGATATTTGCTGATTATCAAGAAACAGTTGATGGACAGCATCACTTATTTTTGAATCTACTGATATACTAAGCCATTCAATGCAGGAATTACCTTCAACAATAAATGTAAAAAACTTGGTAGTCTCAACAATATTAAATAATACATTTTTTCCTTACAAAGAATGCTTTCTTTGTATTTTTTCAAATATAATATAAAAACTGTCTGTGATGTGATACAAGTGTAATATTCACCTGTTACAAAACACGTAAAATTATGTTGAAAACCATTTGAAAATACGCTCAAAACACTAGTTTTGCTGATTTATAAATTCAAGATACTTCTTTTATCATCTACTAACTAAAATGTGTAATTTTTTCTGTTACGTTACTTTAACTATAGCTGATTTAACCCCAATATTTTAGTGTTTATACAAATGATTTATGAGTGCTGCACAACACACATTTTACCCATATTGTGTAATATAGTTTTTTCTTTAGAGAGAGAGAGAGAGAGAGAATAGCTTTAGTCTGTATTTGTCATTGTCTGCTGTGACATTGACCTTAGAAGATTGATATACTGGGTTCTTGAATTCAATTAATGAGGTAATTACTTCTCCTTAATACACAATAGTATTTGCATGGTAATTTCACAGTATGTCATTCATTTTATTTTGAAATAATGCATATTTCATGAAAAGTTGTTTTGTTTTCAACACATTAATTTCATATCTTGATATATTAACTCAGCTCGGTTTTTGCACAAAAATATATTATCTGGATTCCTTAATCTTGATAGGTCTAACAATCAAACTGAAAAACAGGGTCCTATGTCCCCTAATTGTTCAATTTAACTAGATACATTTTTATATTTGTTCGAATATTATTAATAGTATTATTATTATGAACGGAGTCATTTTTAATTTTGTCAGTGCAGTTTATTAAACCATGTTGTGTTGCAGTATTAGTATGTATTCAAAACCTATTTTCAAGTAGCTAGTTCTCAGAGCAACTTCACACAGATTCTTTGGTACTTTTGTTTGAGAACACCAATGAATATAACTTACACACAAATTAATTTTAAATTCGCAAATAAAACAAAAAGTAAAACTTCAGAAAATATATACATTAAACTACACAAAACCAAACTCATGAGTATTTTTAATCATTGACGAGTTACTGGTACTGTATTGTGGTTCTGTTGTGATCCAAGCATTGTCTCTTGAGTTGTAGAAGTCCCCTTCTCTTGGTGTCAGTGTGTAGCAACGTTGTAGGGAGATAAACCACAAGTGACAAGAGGATCTACGCAGGTCACCAGTCGAGTTACAAGCGGGCGAGCTATCGGGCAGTTAGTAGGCACAAAACACGTTACGTCACAACTACGGAAGGTATTTACAGAGAGGTCGGAAGCGTAGCTCATGTTAGCGAGACATAGAACACATCTGTGTAAAGGAGCTGGCTTGACCTTGACTTGACCTTCCCTCGGTGGAGTAATGCGAAATGCTTTTCGCTCCTTCTCTGGCGCTTTATACGTCTCGAAGAACTTGAACTTGTCAGAAACGTCTGCTGTTGCAACGACAACATCATCCGTTGGGTCGCTCGCTCTTACGATGTCTTCCGATACTTGTCTGGAGACCTGATAACATCATCTTCCAGTCTATTTCTAATTTTAAATGCCGTCTTTGATTCAGTTATTTCCCTTATATACTCAGAAGTATTCAGAGTATGATGGCTACATGCATTTACAATTAGAGAAAAAGAGTGCCAAATTATATATGAATAGGAAGATTATTTGTAGATATGATGAATTGTATTTATATACCTGGATTTATAATATGAACTGTGTTTATATTTAGATACATACATTTATAAATTAGCAACTTTTGTTTTGCTCAATCTATTCTTTCAAATTGCATAATTTGGATTCCACCTAGTTTGAATTAGTTACTGAACTGTGTCAAACATATAAAAAAACTTTGTTTACAAAATTCTTACTTACTGTATTTGATGCTCGACGTTCTGTTGTTCGTGGTGTAAAAGCGTGGACAGGCGGAGTTAAAGGTGATGTTTGTGTTTTTGCTGCTGAAGCATCTAGTTCCAGAAATATACTTCTTGATTTCTTTGAAATACCTAAGACACAATTTTACTAGATTAATACTACACTACATTTTAATATATTACTACATTTTACTGAGTTAATAAATTTTTTAATGATGATATTCCGGTTATTGCGACGAACAGTAAAGGCGGCTGCCTGTGTGGTTCGTGCAAAATTTTAATAAATAATGAAGAAGAAACGTTGTTATGTGAAGGATTGTGCGAAATTTTGTATCACGCGAAATGTGTCGGTATCACAAGTAGTGAATATAAAGCTATCTACAAGATGAAGAAGAAAGTTCGTTGGATATGTGACAAGTGTGTTTTAAGGTTAAACGTGATGAAAAATTATGCTGCCAGTGACAAGGAGTATTTTAACCTCCGAGATTTAGTTGAAAACCTGATGGGGTTAGTAAAAAACGTTGTAAATGATAATGTTCAAATTAACAAAAAACTGGAAGAAGTTACATTACAGGTTAGCTCAGTCAAAGTGAAAAGTAAACAGAAAGTCGAGAATACAGTACCGGAAGTTGAAAAAATTTATCTCGACAACAGGAATATTGAGGAGATTACGTCTTTGGAAAGGAACGAGTCGTTGAACCAAAAAAGAGTACTTCATTCTACCACAAGATCAAAGAACAACAAAAATATCAAGAGTACTGGTTCGGATTCGACGAATAGAGCAATTGGAACGGAACGGTTCACAGAAAAGAGTAGCAATGTAGATGACGGCGGAACGGTAGCTTCCAGTCAGACATCTTTAAATGGCGAACTTGTTACTATGGTTCAACATGAACATAGCGTCGGGACGAATTCGGACGATGTCGATGTGTCAAGCGACTGTAGTGATTTTTACGGTTTTGACGAAATCCCTAATTCGGGTATTGGTCAAGCAGGAAAATGGATAACTGTAATAGATAAAAAGAAAAAGAGTTTTGCATCTGTAGTGAAGGAGGTTGGAACTCGTGTAAATGCTGGTGAGCATAGGCGTAGCGTGACCTAATAATTTGGGGGGGCACGGGGTCTCCAGGGGGGGGGGTGGTCCCGTGGAAACTTTTTTGAAAACTACCACTTAAGAACTAAAGTAAAAGTATATGTGTATTTTTGTTAAACATTGGTTTTAATCAATTTTTTACTATATTGATGGATTGTAAAAAGACTCAATTTCAAATTATACAAGTTTATTCTATTCTAGACTTATAACTGCAAGGACATTTATAACACAAAAACAAATTTGTGTAACAAGACAAAGTTTTAAGGTGAACAGAACTACAGTAATGGTTTTCAACGAACCAATTTTCGTTACTTCTAATGAAGCATTAGCCTCCTATCGGCTAGATTTGAAAATCTGTCAAACTAACAGATCTAGTTTTTATCTTTCATGTATTCCCAGACGTCAATTCTTGCTCAATAGACATCAGGGCAAGCCCACTTAAGCGGTCTTCTGTCATGGTGCTTCGAAGAAATGTCTTTAGCCTTCGTAGTGTAGAAAACGATCTTTCTGCGCTTGCTGTTGTGATAGGCCACGAAAGTGATTATTTCTAGTAGCTGCCAAACATCTGGTGCACTGGCTTGAAGATCATTCTCAATAAAAAAATCAGCCAACTCTTGGAACGTTATTCTTGTGGTTGCTTTGTCTGTTTTGACAAAATTGTTCTTTGCATAACAGTGAAAAAACTTAAGATGTACAGAGAAAACTTAAAGACAAGTTATAAAACTTTTGGATTGCCATAACAGCGTTGTTGTCAATTTCGGTCCAATTAAATAGTAACTGGGCAATGCAGTTGATTTTATCATAATCGTTCTTGGAAAAACGAGATTTGCAGGTTTACAATTACTGTGTCTAAAGCAGCAAAGTAAATGCCAGTCTTGAACATCTCTGTTTCAGGTTCAGGTTCAGGTGATTGATGAAATGCAGCATCTGAAGAGCTACTACTAGCTTCAAGTTTTTTTCGGAATCTTCCGTTTGCGTGGTAGTGGAAGGCCTTTCAACTGACAAAACCTTTCATACCATATTTGTTACACTGTATTCTTCTGACTCATTCCACATCTGAATAAAGCCATCATCATTTCTGTCCAGTTTTAAACAGTCAATGACTGATTCAACTTTTGCAAAAACCTTAGAAATGTCAAGAGATTCACTCTGGCAGTTCTTTGGAGAGTATATCAGTCTGACTCAAAACGCTGTGCAATAGTTTTAAACTGAATACAAATTCAAATGTGCTGATTTGTTTGGCTAGACCATCAGCTTCGGCTGCAATTTTACGATTTGATACATCGTTTGCAATAACTTCCAAAGTTTCGTACACTTCAGGGAGCTTGCTCTAGAATTACATGGATTGCTTTGTGTCGAACTGTCCATCTAGTTCGAGACAAGCTCACCAGTCTTTTTCATTTTTGTTTCTTCCGCTTTTGCTTACATATTGATTCAAATATTGAAAACCTGTTTAGCTGATGCATTAATTAAGTTATACAGGTGATTTACTATGGATAAGCAATTCCGAAGCTGTCTTATTTCTTCACAAAATCTCTGAACAGCCAGATCAAGCAAGTGGGCATGGCCAGTGTGTGTACAAAGCTTTAGGCTTCTTCTTCTTGGAACCTTGAGGCAACACCTTTGAATTTGCCGCTCAATGTTACTAGCTCCATCATATGCCTGGCCGTGCATTTTTATTTAAGCTTATACCCAACTGCTGCAGATACTGTTTAATAGTGTGATGTAAAATTTTCACCAGTAGTGTCTGTACACATCAACGAAGCCCAAAAAAAACCTTTCATTGATTTTAATGTGTCCATCTATTTTAGTAATGTATCGAATGCAAATGCAAAGCTGTTCACGGGTTGAAATATCCGTAGTTTCATCACAAATAATTGAGTAGGCCAAAGCTCACTCACCTCTTGGACAATTTGTTGAAGCATTTCACTTTTTATGCAATCTATTATCTCATTTTGTACCTGGGCACTTTTGTATGAATGGACTGGGGATTTCATTAATGTTTGGATTCCTTCCTCCATTTGAGTAGATCTCAGTTGTAGCAGTTCTATAAAGTTCCCCCTGTTAAATGAAGCAGTACTCTCATCATGTCGTCCTCTTAAGGCATGATTCTGTTTTCCAAGGAATAGGATGTTTTCAATTATGAATTTTAAATACCTCCCTATTCATCTCAACCATTTTAGTATGTGCCGAGGACAACGAATCTGCTACCGTGCTTCCTGCTTTTCTATTACTCATTGAGAAACTGTTTTAGATTTTTGATGCATTTCACTATTCTCATGTTTCCTGAATTTTTCCAAAGCTTTCTTCCAATTGTTCATGCCCAGTTTAGTGAATGACTCCTCCCCGCGGGACCAGACTTATGTTGACAAAATAGTCGCATGGGTAACAAAATGCAGCGTCTTTAATGGGGCTATATTCGACCCAATTAAATTCACTGTACCAGGATTCTTTGAACTGCCTCGATTTGGATTGAATCTTGCTTACCTTAAAACAATCAAACAGGCTGAAATGCTCCTTTTGCAATATCTGCACTTTGTACTCCCAATGAAGGATCTCTATTTTCGCCCTGGAATGTAGCATCACGAATCTGGGCGTAAACAAGATGGCGATTTCATCACCAACGCTACCTCCAGTGCTACTTCCGCTAAATGTCTATCTTCATTTACACTTTCACTTGAATTTCCAAGTTTTTTAAAGAATGTTAGTACAGAGGGACTGTTTCTTAGACATGATAACAAACGAACATCCGCAAAAATTACACAAACAATAGCAGCTCAGCTAGTAACAATAAGCTTATTGAACGAATAAAAACGTGGCGACCACCTACACAACACAACACACGCGCACTGAGCTGGTTATGATATCCCTCCGCCAGGCGTCGTCAATGCTCGGAGGCCCTCGGCCGGCATCGGCTGGGCTCGGGTGCATTCGATCGGCTGCTCCAGCTCGGGCGCAACCGGCCAGAGTCGGCTCACCGGCACTTGTAAATTTTAGTTGTAACACGCGCATACTTTACACACACAGAAATCAAATTAGATGCATACAGAAAAATAGACTAACGGGGATCTATATTAGTTTATTCATTCGTAACTTTTAGTGTATACATATACGTAATTTAAAGATAATTTATATTATTTTTTTCTTTTTTTGCATAATGTTGGGAGGGGCACGTGCCCCCCCGTGCCCCCCCGGCCCGACGCCACTGCTGGTGAGGCAATTGACAGAGTTAAGCCTAACCTAAAAAAATTCAAACGTAGGTCAAACAAAATTTTGGTTGGCACGGGTGAAACAAATCTCATTCAGGGAACAAAAATGGCTTGGTTTCACCTTGGAAAGGTAAAAAGTGGAACTTCTGAAGAGGAGGTAAGGAATTTCATAAAAACAAGCTTCCCAAGTACAGGTTTCCTTGTGGAAAAAATGGAGTGTAAGGGAGTGAATGAAAGCTTCAAGATTGGAGTGGATTTTACAATGAAGGATAAAGTCGCAGACAATTCACTCTGGCCCAAAAATATAACGTTAAAACGTTTTTTTGTTCAAGAGGAGAGAAACACCACCACAAAGGTAGGACAAACCCAATTTTACCAAGCTAAGACGAATGACCTTAAAATAGTATTTATCAATATTAGGTCAGTTTTTAATAAGGTTGAAGCACTGGAATCATTCTTGGATAACGAAGTACCAGATTTTATTTGCTTAGCGGAAACATGGTTAAATAAGGATAAAAATAAATACTTTAAGATAAATAATTATTGTAAAATAGCTGAGAAATATAGAGGGAATACTATTGGTGGCGGTGTTGCAATATATGCTCAAATAGGTAGCCTAAACAAGCTTAAAGTCAGCCCCTTAAATAAGTTGCAGACTTTATCAGTGGAAAACGTGTTTGAATGTTGTGGCCTCCTCATATCCTGTAATGGTAATAGGCCTAGATTTGAATTTATTTTAATAGTTTTATATAGACCTCCCAGTAGAGATAACTTTTGTGAATTTATTGAACTTTTGGAAGATTCTCTAAGCATGATAAAAAATACTTATTGTGATCTGCCGCTGGTATTATGTGGTGACGTTAACATTGACAATTTAAAAGAAACTTGGGCCAAAGAATGTTTTTACGATGTCTTAGAGTCATACAACCTTCATGTAACACTTAGAACATCTACAAGAGTTACGGAGAAGACTAACAGTCAACTAGATTATTTCATAACTGATTTACAATCAAACTCATACTGTACTGTAACTTTACCACCGTTGTTATCAGATCATAGTTTTTTATCCTTCAAAATAAACATAGGTACAAATAATATTATAAAGAGGAGAATCGAAAAAAGGAAAATAAATAAATCAAACTTTGCACTGTTTGAATATTTACTGACGACCCAGAATTGGCTGGTAAACCTAGACCATATTGATCAACAACAAAACGTAGATAAATTGTTTGATGAGTTTTATTCAACTTTCTTGTACATATTTGATATTTGTTTTCCTAAGATGATTTTTAGTATTAAGGACGAGTCACATGTTAACTGGGTCAATGAAGAAGTTATTATATTCCAGACAAATCTAAAGGATCTGTATTGGCACACTAGAGATAATCCTAGTCACATTGTTAAGTTACAATACGCAAGAGCTAAAAGCCAACATGCCAACTTACTATGTTAAGTTAAAAACAATTTTACAGGTCAAAGATAAGCAATGCAAAAAATATTTGCAAAGAGTCTTGGGACATCGTTAATCACTTAACATGTGATGAAAATGTAAATAGTTTTAATATTTATTTAAAGGATAAGGACGAGCTCATTTCTCACCCAAGCAATGTAGCAAATGTTTTTAACAATTATTTTGTAAGTGAAATTTTAAAACTAACCGGACCAACGGTGCAAGCTGATGTGAATCAAAATACAGACCACCAACATGACTCATCTGATGAATTTATCTTGTGGCCTACAGATGAGGAAGAAGTTAAGGAAACTATACTTAAAGTTAGTTCGAAGCGTGGTGCTGGTGTGGATGAAATTCCAAGATATTATTGCAAAGCCACTCACTATTATCATTAATAAGTCTTTTGAGGATGGATACTTCCCAAATGAAATTAAAACCTCCAAGGTTGTGCCTATACACAAGTGCAATGAAAGAGATCCAAGTTAAGCAATATAGGCCAGTAGCTGTTCAAAGTGTATTCTCTAAAATAATTGAGATCATCTTTCTGAAAAGATTAATCCCTTACTTGGAGAAAAATCAAATTTTGAACAACCACCAGTATGGTTTCAGGAAATGTAGGTCCACAACAGATGCAATATTGGATTTGTTAATTGATTTATATGAGAATCTTGATTTAGAGTGAACAGTTGTGTATATTTTATGATATGACAAAGGCTTTTGATCTACTATCACATGATGTACTTCTCAAGAAGCTGTTAGCTATTGGGATAAGAGGCAGGCCATTGAAGTGGATCCATAGCTACTTGAAGGACAGAAAAATGGTGGTAACTGTATGATATTCAGGAACAGATGGTCTAACTCGACACTACCGTTCAGAGGTTTCTCCCCCTATTAACACAGGTGTTCCTCAAGGTTCAAATTTGGGCCCCGTACTGTTTCTGCTCTATGTGAATGATTTACCACAATTAATAACAGAAGGTAAGGTCTGCCTATTTGCTGATGATGTTTGTCACTGTTTTGAAGACCTGAACAAGGATTTACTAAGATGCAGAGCACAGGAAGGTCTTAATGAAATGAGCAAATGGTGTCAGGAAAATAAGCTACTGCTAAATAAAGGCAAAACTAAGGCTCTAATGTTTTACAACAGGAAAAAACCAGATAGTGCCCCTTTACTACGGCTTGAGGGAGCGAGCATAGCAGTAGATGAAAGCGTGAAATATCTTGGCTTAACCATAAGCAGTGACCTAAGGTGGCAACAACACATAGAATCCATATCAGCGAGGCTTACTGCAGTATGTTACATGGTGCGAAGGCTCCAGTCAATTATGGACGAGGATGTGCTTTTGAAGGTGTACTTTGGATGCTTTCACAGTATCATCAGCTATGGAATTATCTTCTGGGGAAATAGTTCAATGGCGCAACTATTTTTTGATCCAGAAACGCATCATAAGGACTATCTGCAAAGTACCCTATCTAGCTCACTGTAGGGCACTCTTTGTATAGTTAAAGGTGCTAACAACATTGCCAGCCATCTATATTCTTGAATCCGCAATAATGGTAAGGAGGAAGCCTGAAATATTTATAAAAAATGACCAAGTACATCAATATGCTACAAGACAAAAGAAGAACGTTTATGTCAGCCAAGTAACATCCAGCCTAGCAAGAAGTGGCCCAAGATTCATGTTTGGGAAAATATATAATAGAATCCCAGCTGAAATTAAAGTAATTGAAGATATTTCAAAATTCAAGACAGCCTTGAAGGAATACTTAATCCAAAGACCCTATTACTCAGTAGAGGAATATTTTACTGAATAATAGACACTACATGACATGATGACCATGGCGCAATTGCGTTACCAGTGGGAGATTAACAAGAAAAGTATTTAAACTACTTATATTTACACTTTAAAACATTAGTTCAAATTAGATATATTCAAATGACTGCTGTTACATTTCTAAATCAATACTATGTTTTAAGTTATGTGTAAACAGGTCTTATCCTCATCATTGAATAGAAGGACTTACCTATATATCTATGTATTTATAGCATGCATATGACATTTGAGACACAACACTATTTACAACAGTACATATAAATAGTTTCTTACTCAAGAGATTTCCAAAAGAGAAGCTATTGTACTCATTGACATAGCTTTTAACTTTACAAATATATAAAAAGAGAAGGAAAATATAAAAAAAGGAAAATATTTTATAATCAAGAATGTATTTTTACCCCTTCTTCGTGATTGTACTATAAAATCCATTCCGTGTTGTCTAAATACCAAACATTAATACCTTGTAACAATAACTTAATATGAATCTTTATAGACTATATTAATTTATTATCTTGAACTACGTCACCTGCTTCAAACACGCTCATGTCTTCAACATCCTTGTTCTTGCCTTTCTTCTCCTCATCTTCCTCAGACTCTGAGTGGACAACCTCACCTCGCTCAAACCTCTCCTTGAGGAGCCTTGCCTTCTCGCTCTGTACAATATCCTGATCCTTCTTGCTGCTCACCTTACCCTCACTCTCGGCCACAGCCTGTTCGTACATCTCCTTCATCTTGCACTGTTTTCCCTGTAACACAGCCAATTTACTAACATCAACTCCTGTGCTGTACAAAATTGTGTTCTTCTAGATTTAGATGTTGGAAATCAGGGGCAATTAATTTCCTGAGAATTGTTTGAGTAAATCTAAAAGCAATTGTTTTCTAGCTGACTAAAATTATACAAAGCCCAACAAGTTAATTCCACACAAGTGCTTAAGCGACTGTTTTGAATATACAATCTCTTAAAAAGATATTCTTTGGGAAATTTATTTAGCATAAATGTTTATGAACTGTAATTAAAATAAGCAATGGAGAAAGAGTAGCATATTATTTTCCATTAGTATGACTAAAAACATTGAAAATGGAAAGGTATGAGAATATTGAACATTATTCTACACACAAAAAAAGGCTCTCGAATATTATAAAACATACACGGCCAACTTTGTAATAACTAGATTAATTAAGGGAACAATGAACTCATCAGGGTCAAGTCAAAACTCAAAACTTTTACAATTTAGACTATCATAACTTTGACATTACTGTATTAAATTGTACCTAACACATTAATGGAGTGCAAAGATAAGCGTTTGGCAGACTTATTACACAAAATAAGTTGGGTTTGTGTCTTCTGAACAGGTTCCATAAAACGTAGAAATAATATTGATATAAAATTGTTCCCAGGTAACCAAGTAATCATCAGTTGACCAAGTAGTTAAAATTAAATACAAACATACACAATATCACCAGACCAAGACAAATAAAACAGAAAGTATCAAGTTAAATCAGTGTTACTTTATGTATTCATTTCTATACTCTAACAACAATAAAGATAACATTATTACATGCATGCGTAATAACATTATTACATCTCAAATTTAACCACTGGATGATTCTGAAGTACCTGGAAGAGTCGTGACCTGATTTGGCTGATCTCTTTCTTCTGTTCCGCCCTAAGTTCCTCCCTGGTCTTCGCCGCTCCCGACGATTCCCACGTCCTCTTCACATCCTCCATCTTGTTAAAACTCACTGGTCGTTCGGGCAACTTGGAACTCTTCACCACTGATCCATCCTCACCTAAAATAAAATTTAAATGATGTCAAAAAGTGTATAATTTTTAATTGTATCTACAAGTCTCAGTTGGAAAGTGTTCAAATAAAAGTTCTGATAAACTAGTGAGAGTACTACAACGTAAGAGTGTATTGAAGTAAAATACCGTCACCAACTTTTAACATTGACTCCAATCTATTATATTTACTTTTTACTATAATATGGATAAAAGTGTCATTTGTTAAAATCTCATACGATTGTACACAGTTTGTTTACAAATGTTTTTATTCAGCTATTTTCTTGTTTCCATCATGGTTACTTATAAGACCAATGTAAAAATACTAACTGACACTCAGCCAAATCCCACGGAGTGACATACACCATAACTGAACTCAGTGTTCCTCATATAAAAATGAAACTTCATATATAATTTGAAGTCTATAGGTCAGTTTGTTTTCAAGATATAGTCTGGACAGACAGACAAAGATGAAATTTTCCCAGCCCCCCAAGTAATAGGTTTCGCTAAGGCTCAGTCAAGAACTGTTAACCCTAAAACTCTTAATCAGAAAACTGCCAACATGGCAAAACCATTTTGGACTTCATTCACTACATCCTAATAAAATTATAAATACAAAAGTGCTTTTGTTTGTTTGTTTTGTTTTCACGCATTAACTATTCAACCCATTGTACTGAAATTTTAAATGGAGATTCTTAAGGTCCCTGGGATGAATATAGGCCTTTTATTAGTTAAAAAATCCTTCTGAGCTACTGGTCTCTAAAGCAGTTAAAAATCCCATCTTGTCTCTAGTTGCAAAATAATAATTGAAAGAGCCTGTTAAATATAATGAACGTTTCTGTGTTCTGTGTTGAAAGCATTGTGTTATGAAAGCATGATCATATATTTAATTAATTTACCTAATTTATCAACTATTTTCAATTTGTTTATATTTATAGAGTGAAAACATAAAAAAAGTAACAAGACTTCTTATTTCAATATTGTGACAACAAGGTTAACCAATTAATTTATTATAGATTTTTCTTAATGAAGTAAATTGTGTATGTGTATATATCAAGTACTGAATTTGGTTTTTTTAGACATTGTGGGACGGCATATGTACAGTAGCTAAAGGAACAAAAAAAGGAGGGATTGGACATTAGCATTATTCAATAAACCATTCAGTCTGTGACTAAAACTGTAAAAAATAAGCGAGTGGAGTAAGCCTGTGATTATAGCAAATAGAGGCACAAATCAATTCACAAAACGCCACATTCCATTTTCTATGACAGAAAATCGTCAAGGGGTTATCGAATTCATCAGTTAGTAGACTGGACCAAAGAAATAATACGATATAACGAACACGGATTGCACAGCAAGATGTACTTTGCTGCATTGTGTGTCATCTTTACATGTGGATGACAACTGTCATAATGTAAGTATTATTGGTGTTGAATTTTAAATAACAATATCTATATATTTTAGAAAACTACTATTTTGAATCGAACCTCATTGCAACATTATGTAAGTCTATATACATATTATTTCTTGGGCAAAAATCTAATTTTATAATAACAATAAAATAAGAATTACTCGCAATTTTGCTTAACCTCAGGTCCTATTAATCATGAACACTGAAAATGGCTACCTGATCACTAATTCTAATGATATATGACTAATTCCATTTAAAAAATATCATATCGTATTCTATTGCAAGTGCTTTCTTTAATATAGCTTTGAACTTCGACTTTGGAGTAAACTGCTAAATTGGTCTAAAATAGTTCAAGTGATACTGAAAAATTGTGGGACCTATTCAGTCAAATACATGGAATTTTGCATAGAAATCACGGGTGAAGCCGTAGGTATGCGCTAGCTTGTTATTAATAAACTAGGTAGGCATGCAAAGACTAAGCAATCATATGATTTTCCTGAGTTTGTTTAAAAATTTATTATTTCCTGATTGCCATCATGGTTACTCATGAGACTGATGTTCACTACGCTCAACCAAATCCCATTGAGTGACATCCACTATCACAGAACTCAATGTTGTCTATATAGAAATGAAGCTTCATGCAAAAAAAAGTCTATAAGTCAGTTTGTTCGTGCGGATACAGAGACATGACAGAAATTCAAATCTTTCCATCTCCTCAATTGATACGATTCACTAACACTCAGCCAACAAGTGATGCCTTAACTCCATAGCATTATACAACGTAGTAATCATGAGCTTCCACAGTTTATGATTCTGGTAAACAGCGGAATTACTGCTTACTACAAATAATTGAGTAAAATATAAACACACTATTAATTATACTTTTGATATAAAAATTTAAAAAAATAAAATCTAGGAAGTTCCAAAATAAAATAATAATTAAATATTATCTATTTTAGTAACTTATATAAACTAAAAACACATCTTTGTTGAAAAACAAAAATATATTTTACAGCCGAAAATTACACAAAAAGTACCAAATTTAGCAGGTAATTATCTGTATTCTAATTAATTAAATCACCAATTCTAAAGTATGCAGAAATTATCGGAACTGAAATTTTTATGGTAGAAATAATAATTGAATAGAATAAATAACAAAACATGTGGAATTAAAAAATGTTGAGGATTTTGAATTTTGGCAGTTTAAGAGATGGTAATCTTAAGTTCTACAAGTTATTTTGCTTTTTCTATAACACTCCGTAAAAAGACAAAATACGTTCATTTGTGTTCTATACATGAAAATGAAAGCTTGGAATCTCTTTTTTTGATTTATTAAGTTTTGAACCTATCCTAGAATTAAAATATGAAATCGTTAGTAAAATGCAAGTTATCACATTTTTCTTAATTAAATAACAAGTGCCGTCCCTCACATATGGTTAGAATAATCATTTAACTTATTATTACCACTTTAGGGTTAAATACTGGAATAATTGAAGACACAAGAACAATTATTCAGATTGCTTCCAATTGGTTTACTATTATACATAATAGCTAGTGAGATGTTACATAACCCTTTCTCTGCAACATTTGATGGTAGGAGAAAACCACCATCTGATAAAAAAGTAGTGCTACTGATTAACAACCTGGACAGAGTTCTCATATTTACCCTCAGCTTCTTCTTCAGAACTGGAGGATTCTTCATAGCCAATGCCATTCAGTGTCTCATCTGGCACACCAACGTCCATTCCCTTCTTCTGGAACCTATAACATGTCATTTCATCTCATATCTTGCTCTAAATTAACACTACATAGAGTGGTTAATTATGGTTAACAGATGATTGATTATATGTAAAAAAAGATCATATGGTAATATGTTATTATATAATGAAACTTAAATTGCTATATATTCTTTTAAATCATAAAATATGAACTATTAGAGTATATTATTACAATTACAGACTTCTTAGCTTCCCACAGATTGTATGGTTAAAATATAAAATTTTACAGAAAACTCTACAGTTATATTATTATTATTTTAATCTATACATTCAATAAAAATATGATTATATACATTTATAATAATGGTTATTTCATAGCAATTTAAAAAAATTCTAATATAGAAATATTTTATTTTTATTTAAAAACAAATAAATTTTATAAAATATACAGTCAATATATGATTAAATTTCTGTGACTACTAAGCGAGATTTATTTTCTCTTCAAATTCAAAATGTCCTTAACCCTTTGGATGCCAACGTACCGGTATTACGGCCGTCGGCTACTCAACTGAAAATCGCCAACGGCCCGCCGTAATATAGGTACGTCACGTTTTTCACCTGTAAATTTTCTTATAGTTCATCTTATTGCCCGCGAAATTTTGACTAATCGATAGTCGATTAGTTGCTTTGCAACCACAAAAGTAGTTAATTCGTTTATGGACTGTTTGTTTTGGTCGTATTTGAGCTTCGCAGCTGTTGAATTGTTTGGTCGAGATTGAGGTTACGTTCGTGTTTCTATGCGTTGTTTACGTTTGTAACTCTCTCATTACTTTTGTTTGTTAGGGCATTTTTACTATGCCCCTTTTATTAGATTCATTGGTACTTTGGGATTATACAGACCACACCTAGACATGAATCGTTATTTGACATTTAGCTTCAACTGATTAATAGATTAGCGTAGAACAATATTTTCGTCGATATAAAACAGGAATTGTCCTTATCGCAAACCCCTCCCCATCCTCAGGACAGTTGACATTTAGCTTCTACTGATTACTAGATTAGCGTTTATAGAACAATATTTCGTCAGTATAAAACAGGAATTGTCTTATCGCAAACCCCTCCCCATCCTCAGACAGAGGTCAAAGTCGAGCGGTGCAGTAGATAACGTGATTGCAGAGTCTCGCCGCCCGTGCTCGCTTTGTTGTACTTTCGTATTTACCCCTACATTTCTCCAAACTCAAAAATTCAAACAAAAAACAAACATTACCAAACAAAAACTAAACTCTTTATTGAAAAAAAACACACAAAAACTTGTCATTATTCTTGATCAAACTCCGCCACCCAAAATGCGAGTGCCTCCGGCCGAAGGTGCTTCCGAAGCTCGCTGCTGATGTAAACGAAAGAAAAATATCCCTCGAGATAGTATATATCAGTAAAATATAATTCTAGAGGGGCTGATCAGAAATATAAATTGAATTGTAATGGAAAGGCAATTATGTACCGTGCAAAAAACTTAAATAATATGTGATGCCGCGCGGCCTGCCGTAATCGAGATTCTCGAGAAAGATAATGATAACAGCGACCACAATACCGATCACAATACCTGGAAATGCTTGTTGATTGATGGAATGTTAGTTCTGTTACTCAAATACATCGTTTTATAATGTTCTAAGTTCATTGAAAAAAGTTTAAGCGAATCTGACCTCATTAACAATTGATAATCTTTGTAAGTTTGTAATTTTGTAATTAAAAAGTTGTTTTTTTTTTTCGTTCTACAATGTTTGTTTATAATATATCTATAAATTTATACTTTTGTGTTTTTCATAGTGGTGTGGTTGGTATAATCCCAAAGTAACCGATTTGTAATAGTGTCAAATATTGATTTGTGAATATAGTGTAACATTACATACAACGTCCATGCAAATTACAAAAAACTGTTGCCCGTGTCACATTTAGTGAAAAAAATCATAACTGGACTTCTATATAAGGTAGACTTTTGAAATTTTGTAATTAGGTTAAGGGGTTAGTTATAGTTTTACTAGGATATAACAGGAAATCAGCATACATTTTCTTTTAAAAACCACTTATTTGTGCTAAAAAAAAATGTTTTTTGGAAATTTTTAATTTTTTTTTCTTAATTTTTAATTTTTGTATAAGTTTAAATTATATTTATGCAACTAAAATTTTACCAACAGAACAAGGGCATTTCATAAGCAAAATAATTGGTAAAAAATCATCAATATCTGTTAAAAAATAAAAAAGTTATGATACATTTAGTGAAAGCTTGCAAAAACTGCTGTAAATGCCCTTGGCGTTTCTGGGTAGTACTTTTGGAAAATGGGCTGGCATCCAAAGGGTTAATTTGTACGCATGTGATTTCATGAATGTGTTTTTATATCAAAATAAGAAAATGTTCCTACAAAGTTATATTCTTTTTACTTCATTCAGCATCTACGAGTCAGTTTACCTTTAACTTTAACACGAATTACTCAAACAGTTAAATTTACAGCATTGTTTGTCTGCTAAAGAGATATGGCGGAAAACAAAAACTATATTTCAATATTGTATGTTCAAAATAGAAGCCATAAAAACTGTTACATATTTTTGTAATATTGTCATAAATACAACAAAATGTTAAGAAATATACATAATTTACTATAAATATGATAATATTTTTATACTATATATTTTAAGATTAGTAAAATTGAAAATTAAGAAAGAAAATGCATTTTACTATTTAGATAGATTCAGATTCTATGTACATTTTCTAAAAATGTGTTATACTAGAGCAGTAAATATGAATTTTCTCAGTTATTTCATGAATTTAACATAAGAAGAAATTACTAAACGTGTTACCTTTTGGACAAATTCTCTGAGTATTTTGGTATTTTGTATTTATAATCTTTTTTACAAAATGCAATATAAAAAATGTTAATCATAATTTTTTAAGAATCTAAAACTGTAAGTATATATAAATAAATATAATATTTGTTTTCATGTAAAACAGGCTCATCAAACTACATAGTACTGCGGCGAGTGCCACTAAAGATTTGAATTTGACGTGTAATCTATCAGTAGCCGCGAACATGATAGCCAGCTGCGCCGACCTTTAGGTAATAGCTTTAACAATGGGAGCTTCCTACTATCTGCAGTTCTACTGGACAGGTTTTGGTAGGATTATTCCTGCCTAGGATAGCAAGCGGTTAGCAGAGGTTTTGTCGGAGTCGTTGTGCGGCTATAGTGTAGAGTAGGTCGGGTAGAAGTGTATGTAGATCGTCTAGGCTTAAGTGTTATAGTTAGGGAACTTTCGGAACCATATCTAAATTATTAGTTTATCATTTCCTCATCAAAGCTGGTTAGGTTTGGATAGGGAAATCTAATGGTGGATCTACGGGAGATAATGTCCTCTGGAAAGGTGCCCCTTCCGGTCACAACGACACGAGGTCGCAGTACAACTCTGGGATTCTGTTTAGGTAATCCTTGAATTGAACTTAGTATATTTGGTTTGAACAAAGCTTGGAGAATTAAGTAAAAACTATATAAAACTAAAAACAATGTCTTCTTAATATCTATCCTGCTTGACCTCATAAGTGAGAATGTTACTAAACAGAATAAGTAAGCGAGACTGTACTGTATGAGATGGACATACTCAGTTAACGCCAAACACTCACTCTTTCAAACAATACAGATGGATACTAAAAACCAATAATCAGAACTGTGAGGATTACTCACTTTGCCAGCTTGCTGAGGATGCTAGGCGATCGCTTAACATTGACAGTGCTTGGTGATCTTTCCACCTCAGCCTCACTTGTCTTTTCGAACACCTGGTACCTAGATTTCACGTTAAGAGAACTAAGCTCTTCCAGTCCTAGGTCTGCCTTGTCACTTGCTGCAAACAATATATACAGATTACACACTGTCCTGACAGTTTGAATAAACAGTAGAATTTGACATTTAGAGAACTGACCTCATCCAAAACCATCTCTGCTTTAACATTTGCTGCAAACAATATATACAGGTTACACATTGTTCTGATGTTAACTTTCTGCAGACATTACAAGAACTCATTTGACTTTAAAAACATCTGTTACCATTAACCTGTTTTGTGTAGGAAACATTTGTTAGTGTTTGAAATGCATGCCCCAACCCAGGCCCCTGTGGCAATAAGTTAAATGATAACCATTCAACCAAAAGAGCAACATACAGACAGCATCTTGGTGATCATAAAAATATAATTCTTAAAATGTAACAAGCAAATTATTAAAATTTGGAATGTATTATAGATTTGAAGTTTTAAGTGGAATTAAATCCAAACAAACTTTGGCCTGCAGTATTCTTAACCCTTTAAGGAGTATGGACGTCATATGACGACTTCTTTTGATAGGCTACAATGAGTAATGGATGAAATCCAAAAAAGTACCAAAAGGAGTAAAAAATTTAAATCTTGAAAATCTCTTAAAAAATGTTTATTTTCATTTTAAAGCTTAATAAAAAAGGACTACGTGTTCTACAAGTCAATATTTCAGTACTTTTCAAAATCAAATGTCTTATTTCCTCACTACGGCAGAATCAATCAATATTACCTGCCATTTGGACAACAGTAACAAACTAGATAGTTGCTCAACAAATACGTCACTCTCACATATATAATGTGGCCACAGTATGCAGTATACAAGGAATAGATAGTATAATATGGCGGCATATTCTGACAGCAAAGTGATACGTGTGCGACGCGACCTTGAGTCAGGGGCTATATTACCGATAGATCAAACCACTTTACAGACAAATCTACTTAAAGGCAATCAGTAATAGCAATGCATTTACGATAATACAAAAATACAGAGGCTAAACGTCATATGACGTCCGTACTCCTTTGGGCCACTATAAGAGTATGCGTCATATGACGTCCTTACTCATTATGTAGAGTTTACACGCACTCCTTAAAGGGTTAATTAAACAACTTGGCTAAAAATATCTCATGGTTTTGTAGCTTATAACCCTGTGTATGTTTGTTGAATATGTACTTCATTTTCATCAATTATTATGATAATTCATTAATTAATTAATCACTGTATTCTGTTATTATAAAATTTTTAACAAAATTTGGAAAATGAAAGACTTTTAATTTAATTAATGTTTACAGTGTACATCCATAACAAATCTGCAAAACTTTTAAATAAAATAAGTGAATAAATTTACTTTTTCCAAAACATATATAAAAATTGTTCAATACAGATGTAAAGCGATAGTAAAAATAAAATAGAATGAACAATAATTTATATGGCACTCTAACATTATAACCTAATTATATATGTGGAATTAAACCCATTCTGTCAGCACAAGGTGGATAAACATAATTCATGTACCAAACGTGTGCTATAAGATCTAGCTGTCTCACACTAACCACAATATAGAAATAAGAAATATAAGGGAGAATAGCTACACCTTTTAATAAGATATTTAATTTAATAGTTGATTAAACTATTTCCCTTGATATAACTAGCTTTGTTTCAAATAAAAAATTTCAATGCAAAACTCTCTTTCACAAATATATTGTTTAATTTATAATACTAAAACCGTTAATGGCTCTCATTAATAATACTTTTTTAAATGTTTCTGTGGATAGTAAAAAATCTTCACTAAATATATTCAAATTTAATTTCATATTCAAAACCACTATGTATTCAGTATACACAAAAGTATACATGAATTTTAAATTAGTTCTTAATAAATTTAAAAAAGAACAAGGCGGATTAAGAAACATAAAAATCAATTAATTATTAGAATTAATGGTTATTACGTACTGGTATCTTGTAATACCTAAACAATTACAATAATCCCGACATTTTAAAAATTGCATCTGAACCATTAACAATTTTGTAAACTTGTTTACAACAAAACAAAAAATATGAAAGTAATTATATAAAACCAATTAAACAAATGACATCCCCAAATCCTAAGATTTTGTAAATACCTTTTCTTCTAAAGCCCAAAGAAGTATGGAACTTGGCAGTTTTCATGTTGATAATTGAGATAATGTTGATTACGATAGTAGAGACACAAAAATGTAACAGAACACTTGTGGCTGGACATTAAATTAGTAAAACTAACACAAGGAAAGATGATGAACTACTGGCAGGCTCCATGGGCGACTGCGGTTGTAGCTGCAGTGGCAGAACACTTAGCAACTGGAGCCTACCAAGGTTAGTGTGAGCAGCCAACCATGCCAGTACATGTAGTAATTGTCCTCACACCCGCGGGAACATTGTCCTCTCTCTTTCTCTCTCCCTCTCTCTCTCACACACACACACACACACATCTATATTAACACAATTCAATGATTTCCTTTCTCACGAGGTCATGATATAGTTTTCCTTTTTTCCAAGAATAAAGAGTTTATTAACCCTGCAACCTATATGATTTTTACATTACATAGTCTCATGGGCCATCAAATGTATTTTCATTGTTTGTTTTCTCTATTAATCATGTTGAAAAATTAGATCACTATCTTATTTTGATTCAATCCAATATTTATAGTTATGACAATAGAAATTATACTTCTGTTATAAAAATTAACAATAAAAATGTTTAATACTCTTAATATACAATTTTTTTAATATTTGACTTACTATTTTTCCAGAATACATAAATCCCAAATTTAAGTTATAAATCTTATATCAGATAGTGAGGTATTATATCCTTTCAGCTCGATGAAATATGTGCCCTATCCCCAAAAACCTTTATGTATAGTTTATCAGTGATTTAATGTTAAATATAAAATCTGTCAGAATTGTCTCATATATAATGTAAGCAATACAACAATGACTATAAAGTAATGTCCTATTTGAGTAAAGTGTATTTTTCAGTGCTTGGTTATGATTTGAAAATTAAGTTAATTAGTCAAAGTAAAAAATCAAGTGAATGATAAAATGATCTAGATTAAGGTTTAATGTGGATTAGTAGTATAGCTACTACAATAGTAACTCCAATTAGGAAGACATATTATTTCAGGTGTTATCACTTGGTGTATAGGAGTCATTAGTGTTACCTGAAAAGAGATCCATGTCCCCAATAGAGGTGTTGTGTAACTGTGGGATTAAGTAGCCCAACCAACACTGGTGTGTGTATGTGTGTGATGGTGGGGGAGAGGGATTTCTTAAGTCATCAAAACACTGACATGATGAACAAACAAATTCTTTGCTGATCTCATCAAATACTGCCTAGGTCTAACAAAAAGATTCAATACCTAGTCTATATTATGTTTCAAATGTATGAACCGCGTTATTAACTTAAAAGAGTAAATTACTTATTTTTTACTAAGTTTTTCTAGTTGTACATTATCTTCAAATAAGTTTCTATACATTGACTTTGACTTAGATAAATATACTATATTATAATGCCTATTTATTATTGTACTGTTATATTTAACATTGCCTATTAATATGTTACCGCAAGTGAATTAATTTGTATGATTTATTTGTGTATATGACACTAATTTTATAATGAGCTCATAATTATATTTTAATTTTGAGTTATTTATTCTGTTGATGTTCATATACTTTTAATTATCCATTTATATATGCTTAAATGTTTTTAAATTTATTTGTGAAATTACCAAAAAATATATTTTTATTTGTGTTATATGTAGTAGGACATAAACAACTAAAGGAGAAAAGCGTAGTAGTTATGCCATAAACATTTCAACAAGCAAGTCTTCATCCCAAAATCTCCAAAAACAAGCTTAAAAGCAATGCTCTCAAGCTAAACAAGGAATTACCACAATTTTAGTGGAAAATATAAGCTATAATTTCTGTACTCAATTTGTTATGTTCAAAACATAACAAATATATATATATATATATATATATATATATATATATATATATATAATATATATATATATATATATATAATAAAACAGTGTTTTAATAACTTTTCATAGTTTATAATTTATTTAACAACCAAAAAGACCTAGTTTGATATTTTAAATTTATGGGTAGTAAATATCCAAAAACTGAACATGTAATAGAAGATTACCTATTTTAGATGAAATGTAACAAAAATGTATTCTCTATTTTAATTCGTCAATTAGGAGCTAATTTGAATTGTATATAAGTAAAAACCTAATTATTCTTGAAATCGACAGAGGAATTTTCCTTAAGAATAAAATTTATGATAGTCAGCTGCACTAAATTTGGTAAGGATTGAAATTACAGGGAAAAATTTGTCATAAGAATATTTTTAATTAGCTTTTCACACATTTATGACTATTATAGTCATAAATAATACAAGTGGTTCTTGGTTACCATTTGTCACAGAAGATTGTACACTTACAATGATTTTATGAAAATAAATATTGTTGTAATTATTGACAATAATATACTCACTATTAACACAAATCAGCCACTATGTACCGATATTAGTTGTTTTTCTATATTAAATGTTCTAATACTCATATCACTCCCAATTTCTGAACACAATAAGTTCTGTAAAGGCAGTTTGCTCACATTCACAAAGTGGATCACACAGTTGTTTTTATTCTATGGATCAGAGTTTCTTGTTACTTATTTACAAGTAGTCATTGAATGTTATCGTGTTGTTGTGAACATGTATTTTGGTGGACTATTACAGTTTATTACGTCAATGGATCGTAACTTCCACAATCGCTCTAGTGATATATGAGAACTTTTATTTTTTTAGTAACATTTACTTTGTACTATTATAGACTAAAAGTGAATTTATTAGGAAAAATTTGTTACAAGGCTGAATAATCAATAGTGAATATTAATGTTTTACTTTTTTGCAAGTTGCGATTTTGACCATTTATACTTATGTTTTTCTGTTATTTTGCCATAATGTGTAAAAACTATAAACTTTTACTCTTTCTGGTTTTACTTCAAATTAAATGATCTATCTTTTGTACATTTTGTTTTTTTTGTATCACCGATCATAACTTTTGTACAAATCAAAAAAAATTGGATTAACTTTTATTAATGTTTGTAAGCATGTGGTGACTAAATTTAAAATACATAAACACTTATTATTTATAATTAAAATTCCTTGAATATTCCTAAATAAAATAGTAAATAATACAATATAATTATTTTATATTATAAATATGGTAATAAAATAAATACAAGGTAAAGCCCACAGTACAAAATATTCTGCCACTAAGTGGAATTTGACTGCCTAATCCAGAGTTAAGAAAGTGTGACTCCTGATCAGTGTATTATATTGTCTAACACCAGTACATCACCACACTTAGTGTCGGATGAGTACATCATAAACAAAGACCTACTACCCAGCATAACTTTACCTTTCACTATAAACCATCAAAAACACAAAACCCTTACAATACATAACATATGACTAGCTTTGGCCTATTCATTTATACTGAAAACATAATAAAAACTATAACAATATATACAGTGAACATTGCTGTAATTTCATTTCAGAAACTCTTGAGTTCCACTAATACAAAGCATACTGTAAATAAAATACAAGTAAAGAAATTTTAATTTACATAAAATTACCATACACTAGTAAAAGAAACTAAACCAACTGCCATTAAGGTTTCTGTATACCATCCCAGAAACAAAAATAAAACAGCTGTTGGTTGTCAATGTATTAGAAGCAGAACAAAATACACAACAATTTGATAGCAAAGGAGGAAACTAGTTATTTACTTGAAATAATCTTCAAAGAATATAATTTTTTTAATACTGCAGATTCAGTAACCTGTTTTTTCTATATAAATCAATTATGAGTTAAATCAAAAAACGCCATTAAGGAATTAAGATTCAATACTAACACTTAATATAAATGATTATATAACAAAATGTAAAGGAATTTAAAGTGTGCATCTATATGGATACACTTCCATCAAATTAATTTACATTTAAGTATTTGTTATGCATAAGTTGGTCTTTACAAGTATAAACATTATTAACTATAAATAACAACCACATGCTATAACAAAAATACTTATTAAAAAGCAGATTATTAGGAAGTACTGTTAAATAAACATTACAACTCATTATATATAAAAATGTAAAACAAGTCATGCTGGCACTGTCAACGTAAGATTTAATGTGTGAGAGATGTTATGAACCACACATCAATACAAGATGTTAATGTTAAAGTGAGATGAGGCGGGATGGTATGACAAGCCACACACTACACTGTACCTCGGACCACTTCCGGAGGCAACTCGATTGGTTGGTTCTCTCGGATTATCATCTCTGGCTTCCTTCGTCTCACTGCCATGTCAACTCAGATTAGTACGAAAGAATGTTACAGGACGTGAAATTTAGAATCAAATGTAGCTATGATTCTTTTAGTAATGGTTTTATTATTGTCAGGTAAAAACGACATTTTTCAATTTTATTCAACATTTCAATGAATATTTACTAAATAAATAATTTTTTTGTTAACCATTATTTGAACAGGTTAATTCTTACATCAAGAATACTGAAGATTTTATTGACACAATACAAAATATTAATATTGATTACGTGATATTGTCAGCTACGACATTACTAATGTGCCTGTCCCTGAAGCTTTATGTTTTATTAAAAGTCTACTTACCCTAATGATAACAGCTTCATTATAAGAACAACTTTATCCATTAACTGTGTGATGGAACTACTTACTATATAAGTTAGCCAAAACTACTTTCCGATAAAAGTTAAATTTTACAATCAAGTGTCAGGTTTAACTGTGAGTGGTGTTCTCAGCTCGATAATTAGTGGACCACATATTTATGGACCACTTTGAAGACATTGCCTTTAAAATTTGGAGTAATAAACATAACATCTGGTTAAGGCATGTTGATGATGTCTTTGGTGTATGGGAAAATTAAATGAACATTCAAATGAATTTTTAAAACATCTATGCAGTTAGACTATCAATAAAATTTAGCATTAAAAATTGAATTTTAAAATTTCCTTTGTTGACATTTTAATAATTAAAACATCATTATTTTACAAGAAGTCCAATGGATAGTACCTTAATTATAATTGAAATCATCCTCAACATGTTAAAATTGGATTAGTACAAAGTTTGTTCAAGATGATAACTTAGTGAATGATGACAAAGATACAATTTTATAAGGAAAATATACTACAGATTTTTTATTAAAAATAACTATCCTAGATTAATTATTGAAGGAGCTGAAACTAAAAATAAAAGTTACACGAAAATTTTAAAAAATACAATCCTAATCATCTCACTACAGTACCTATTCAATATGTAAAAGAAGCATCACAAAAAATGTTTTTCAAACATTTATATTTAATATTCATACTGATTTAACTTGCACAACAATCTAAAAATTTACTTTAATAAATTAAAACCAATTAACAAGAAACCAAGAATGAGATTTATAAAATTAATTGACTGTGGATCCAAAAAACTTATATTGGACAAATATCAAGAACTGTAGAAATGAGAATAAAAGAAAACATAATTATAAAAAAGAAATAATAGACCAATCTAAATTAGTGAAGCATTCTATGAAGGAAACCATCATAGTTTTGAATAATTTAGTGTTGTTTTTAAAGAATCTTCATGGACCAAAAGTAAAAATAGTGGAAGTGTATGTATGATGGATGATTTTAATGTATCACAACCTTCCATAAATTTCATTTGATACTTTCTTACCTTTGGTAAAAGAAGAAATCCAGTCAAAAATAATAATTTGTAAACCAAATTTTTCTATGTAATAGTTTTATAATTTATAAATGTTTGATCTTTTTTACCTTTATTAGTTAAAAATGTAATTTTACTTTCTATATCAAATGTTTTTAAATTGTATACACACGTTTTATATATGCATTATATAACTGATGATGCCCTAACCAGCAAAAGCACTTTTGAAATATTTTGTGGAAGTAAAAAAATGCCATCAATACTAAAAAGCATACTATTTACATTAAACATAAAACACAGAAAATAAAAAATAAAATATTTTTTCTTTTGAGGTACTATAAGGTTACTTAATAAATACCTTTGTACATTTTGAGGTCACGTAATCACTGACTTGAACTTTACTTCACAGGTAATTAAAACATTTTGCATTAATATTGACCGTAAATATATATATATATATATATATATATATATATATATATATATACACTGTAGCAAATTGATGATGACATACAACTTGAATGTTCAACAAAAATCCAATAATGCAATGATACCCAGTGCTAAATGCCAGTGACCAACTGATCAACAATATGATAACATTTACTAAATAATTATTAGTAAGTAAAGCCCAGATTCTCAACAATGTTGCATAGTAAGAAATGCAGACTATCTTATACTTTATTGGACTGGAAATGTTCATAAATGAAAATTAATCTATAAATATTCAATTAATCAAAATATTAATTGAATATTTTTAATCGATATTCTAAAAAAACCGCTGTATATAAATGGGATAAAACCTTTATAATCTAATAATCCTTTTCCCTAATTGTATGATTTATCCTTATCATGCAGTCATAAAACTTTGATGTTCTAAACAATATTGCTTGACGACACAAACACTTTTTCAGGTAAGATATTTTGTATAAAATAATTTAGGCTCAAATTCTATATAAAACAACACGGTTGCTAATCAGCATTATTTTATTTATTTATTTTTATTTCTACCAGGTAGTCCCAACAAAACTAACTAAGTTAAGAGCCTTCAAGGACAGTGGATGTACCATAGAGTTGACCCGCTGAGACCCTTCAGTTATCAGTAGACAAGCTAACCACTGAGCCAATCCAATAGGAAAGAAATTATAAATTATTACAAATAATAATGTGAAAATATGAGTCTTTAAAGGATAATAATAATATACTTGTATATTAATTTCAAGAAATTAGAAACATGGTAGATGTCCCAGGAAAAATATAAAAACAGTATATCATAAAAGGTTACTCACAAGGTTCATCTTCCATGCTGTCTATCACTGCTTTGGGCTTGAACAACTCCTTGAAGTGAGGCTTACAAAACAGCTCCCCTTCATGGCTCTGGTATATGTCCACTCTGAAAAACAAAACCAATAAATTTACTCTTTTTAACACTATTTTATTTTGAAAAATTGTTTAACTCTTAAAATTTAATTTAACTGTGATATAAGGCTATTTCGGTTTAGCGTAGCTTAAACTTAGAAATTATTAAATTATTTCTATTTTAATTTTAACTCATTAATGAATATTACATGTATGACAAACACGTTTTATTAAATTAAATGTGTTATTATTTACATTCAAAATTCACACGTAAAATCATTGAACTACATGTTATAACTTAAAGAGTGCTAGATAGACACAGGATTTTTTAGCCATTACAACAATCATTAATTACAAAAGATACTTAACTATAACAAAAAATATGATTCATCATAACAAGGAAGCTGTATGGGTTTAAAACTTTCACTTTCTTCTTTCTAATGTATAAAATTACTTAACAGGATTAAAAGCCAAAGTAAATTAAGCATTTATTAATATAAGATTCCAAAAATTAAGTACCTGTATACAAAGGATAAAGAATATTTCAAGTCTGTGTGTGTGTTCAACTATTTTGCATTTTTCACATGCACTTAACAACCAGTGAAGTGCATCACCTTTACCTTTACCTTTACCTTTACCTTTACCAATCTTTACCTTTATGAAACAATTTTACTAAATTGGTTATTTCTTTAAATGTTTTACTTTACATCAGCTAAGCTAAGATAAACAATCAACAAATTAAGTCAATAGCTTTTATTTGTCCTTCTCCGTAAACTAATGGTTATAGTCTCGGCTCTCTAACCAAGACATCACGGGGAGGTCCAATCATGTAATAATAATCATTAAAAAAAAACCAGTGCACTTCGAAGCTGGTATAGCTGTCACTGACGCTTAAATGAGATTTAAAAAAAGCTTTTTATGTAAACAAGATAACAATGTAGTGTGCACATTTTCCAATGAATATGTTGTGTAGTAACAGCCATCAATGTCACAGAGTGACAAAGAATGACAAAGAATGACAAAGACAGTACTTATAAAATTTAATGGCGTAACATTTCACTGACATCTACTATATTATTTTTAATAAAAGTTATTAAATTTTCCAGATATCAATTCATTTGAAGCCTACTGCCCAAAGCCAATACTTGCTGTGAATTTCAAGCACAGCAATTTTATTGGCAAAAAAAGTAATTCAAAATTATTTCCTTCAACAAAAGTGACTTACGTGAGCTGTTTGCTGCACTCCTTACACCTGAAGCAGTTCTTGTGCCATACACTGCGCTCAGCCTTGACCTGCTCCATGGCAAACACAGTCTTGCCACAAGACTTGCATGTGGGGTTGGCTCCCTGTGCATCTGGGGCTTCCTACAACATTACGACCTACAATTAAAACTGAAAACACATCAGAGACTTGCAGCTGAAACATAGGGAATGCCACTCTCAGAATGACTGGCACTCCTCGAACAAGATTTCACTTCCTGTATTTGATTTAAATTTCTGAAAAATTCTAAAGGGTAAAATATATTAATTTTATAAAAGAAATAATGCAGTGGTGCTACAGTGCATTACTGTAATTATTAAGAATTCCTCAGGTTTATTATTAAATTTTAAAAACTATTGTTTATTAATGAACAACCGAATATCAGAAAAGATACTAGTCCATTACTTCATCACTAATATTATTACTTGTAATAATTAGAAATAAATAAAGAATAAAAAATTAATATGTGACATAAAATTTGTGTGGTTTTTCACGTATATATATATATATATATATATATATATATATACATACATATAAACCTGTAAATATATATATATATATATATATAAAATTTCAATAAACACTGAATCGCAAAAAGTACTTGCTCCGCCGGGAGTCGAACCCGGATCTCTCACTTGCTTTATATATATATATATATATATATAAAGACTAGGACACAAGGAAATTTATTTTTGATGGTGCATTACATAAACTAATGAAACATAGCCTAATTAACAAAATGAAGGTTGGCATATAAAAATTAGTAAATTTAACAATTATACTGCTATATAAACAATAAACAGAAATTTTAAAAAATACAATTGGAAATAGGCTTAATTTATTTTTCTTATTAACGTAAGTTCTGAAATGTATTTGTATGTATAAAATAATTTTTCAATACTTCAAAACGTTACAGTGTAAAAAAATAAATGTGAGATTTTAAACAAACGACAATACTTCAAAAACCCCTAAAAATCAAATAAAAGTAGACTGTTTGGTACAACAGATCATTATGTATAAAATTATTAAAATGTAAAAATTTTACCACAAAAACTGGAGAATAAAATAAATTGGAGTATAAATGCAAACAAAACAATTTATATTATAACATTTTTTACAATTAATTGTTTTATATACTCGTATGTACATTAATTTATGCCATTTGAATGAAAAACAAAAATGAATTTTTATGAAATGGCGTATTTTTATATGTTGTTGCTGGTAACTCAGCACCAATTCTAATATTCACAGTACTATAAACTGAAATATTTTAACTATAACTGCAAATCAACAAAACAACATGACCAAGAGGTGAGTTAAAAAAAGAAACAACAAGTTCAGTTTTTATCTTTGGGACACTTATATTATATTTGCGTTTAAAGCAGTATTTCATAAAGGAATGTTCATTTGCAACTAGAATTGAGCAATCAGATTGCTCTCTGACCGTAAACGTATCAAAATGGTTTGTGAAAATAAGCAATTGGATTTCTTCGTAATTTTGGAGTTTAAAAAACGTGTACCGGTATATTAAAATTATTTTAATATTATTTAACTTCAAAGTCAAATAATTTGTTATATTAGTGCAACTATTGCATTTAGTAATACTGTATTCACTTATTACTTTATATATCTTTGTATTTCTTATATATGTAAGTATTTTTCTGTGTTTTTAAGGTATAGATTCAAAAGATTTTCTCTTTATTATAAAAATTATAAAGATAAACTCTAAAACTTATAAACTTAAAGTAAATTACATTACCTTCCACATTATACCACAATAGATAATCCAAAACTAAACTAGAAATTCTTAAAAAAATCTTTTGCTATTAAGAGAGTGATAAGATATGATAAGAGTGGGTGTTGCAATTCCAGGCCAAGATATCTGGTTATAATCAGAGACACAGTTTCTATTGAATCTGATTGGGTAATTATTGAAAGATATCGCACTTTATTTATATTTTACTCAATACTATGAATTTTCTCTTTTCTCTTTCTGACTTCAATTTTGTAAAATATGTTAAAAATAAAGATATTTTATCGGTTATTAACATACATATCTGCAACCTTGCGAAAAATCAATTAATTAACCCTAGTAAATAAAATAACAATTACCAAACTTATAACCAAATATTTGCATCCAAATTATTTCAGTATAAATAATGACTTATTTACAGTAATTTTTAACCTAAAAACTAATTTTTAATAAATCTAATTATTAAACCTAAAGCCAAAAACTTGCCTGGTTGAACTGCTTTTGTATCTTGGAAGCATCAGAAGACCGTACATGTAAAATAGTTTTCTTCTGTAGTTGATCAAATTTACTAAAGCTGGATTTCTGTGGAAAAATATTAAAATTATTAGCAAAACGCATTTGAAGTAAGATAATGCGATCATTATATAACTATTCATAATACTCTGTTATATTAATGATTTTTTAATTTCAACTACTAGTGTTTAATGTTGTCTGTTTATGAAAATAGTTATCACATTAACTAAAAATATAATTATAATTAACATTATTACAACTCTACATCTAATTTGAAAAATAAATTTAAACTAAATTAAGAACATACTAGTCAAGTTAATCCTTTTTTATGTGATAATTTATGTGCATAAGTGCAACCGGTGCTTATGAAAAATAAGAAAATTGTGGAATGATACCAATATACCAATATTGCCTGGTTGGTGCACAGTGCAACAAAGTTAAGATATATTTCATATTAAAAGAGAAAACAGAAAAAGTAACTTAAAGTTCATAAATATCAACTGTTTTATACAATTTATGTGCAAATATTATATAACTAGTATAGATGTGTTATTTATTGTAAAACTCACCACTTAATTACACAATCTTTAATTTTAAAATGTTAATACAAGTCATTCAGAAAGTAAGCTCCATTGATTTTTTTAATTATAAAGTGATATTGAAAGTGCTTATTGGCATGGAAATCTGTTGAAAATTTGTTACCTCATATTTTTTAATAGTTATATATGTACTATTTATTTTTTAATTTTAAAACAAAACTTACTTTCTGTATGCCCTTATATAAAATATTTTATAAGGTTATAGATATTTCACAATACAAAATTAAGTACCTAAAGTACAAATATTTCCTTAATTTTTGAACCACCATTTACATTTTTTATATATTTGGGAGTAGCTGTATACAAATCTTATATATTTAAAGTTATATATTAGAGTTAAAAATGAAAAACATTTCTTAGTTTCTAGCGCAAATGATTTGTTTATTGATAAAATTTGAAAATGTACAGGTTCAACTTCCATTGTCATGAAAACTATAATACTAGTTACTTTGATGTACTTAGCACTGAATTACCTGTTAACACTAAATACATTGTTACACAATGTTTCACTTAAACAGTGCCACTGCCTGATTGATGTATTGGTAACCAACAGATCACTTTAACAATTATGAAAGTGAATTCAAACAAAAAATTACCTAATTCTTAAAAAGTACATTTTATTATCATTAAATACTATTAATACTCAAATCATGGCTGCTTTAAGTATTTTTCAGCACAAACTTTAGGTAGCACAACATTTGTTCTAGGAGTTAACCCTTTACATAGCAATGTATCCATCTAGATACATCATCCTGATTGTCTATTACCTCTATTGTGTGACACAACTCGACACACTCACTAAAAGTTAAAAGCCTTTAGTGTCATAATAAAATTATATTGATGTATTGATGAAAATACAAATAAATGATGGTAATGTTATTCCTCCAACAATGGAAAATGTAACAGACAATGACAGTGATAACAATCTAAGACTAGGCCCAACAACAAATAAAGATGATGGATTGAACAAAAGTTGGGTCTGTTCATCAACGACCAGATTTCACTCATTTTCCTAACAAATTGTTATGTGGAAAATTACCTAACATATGTAAACACTTATTAATTCCTGACAATCCCGCGCAGTCACAGTACCAACAATTTATAGAAAACATTGCATACTGGTTGAAAATAAAGTAAAAGTGACATCATTACAACGTCATGAAGTCCAAAATATGAGTCTGTGTTAAATTACTTCTAATTTAAATGAAAAACTTTTAAGGATGTACATTTTTTTATTTACAGTAGATAAAATGGCAAAGTATACTGACAGAAAGGTAAGAGAAAATCTAGTTTCCACAATAATAAATATCTCATGCAAATAGAATCGGAACAGATGTAGAAGTCATGCAAACAAAGTACAAGTACCTACCTTGAGTGTATGTGCCACATTTCTGTTGGGGGGAGGGGTGAGCAAGAGTGGAGGGGTGGTGGGCTCGCGAGACACTAGACTCCAGTAACTTGCCGCCTGTTGTACACACAACACATGCTGACACTGACATGCACTACTACTTGCTACTCTTACTCACCTTATTCACTCCGTTTCATTTATGATTTATATTATCTTCAGTTAATGGCTTGATCTACACAGTATTATTTGGTAGTTTTAGTTTGAAATAAGAGGGGAACTCCCCTTGACAAGATACTATATGCCCACAGAAACAAAATGCAGTAATACCAACAAATCAAAATGAAAGTTTGTTTTCTTTAAATATTTTCATCGCTCAAATGTTGCTTAAAAAACAAGACAGTTGCGATGTGTTAGGGTTGCAGTGAATACATGTATAATATCATGTATTAATATGAATATATTTATTTACAGGTACACATGTTTTTACAGTCACTTTGATATTTTGATTTTTCTTAATTGTAATTTTTTATATCACCAGTAGGATATATAAAATCATGTTTTGCACATAATTCAGAAAAATAACAACACATTGTCCTCAAATCAATCAATTAGTTCAATAACAGTAATCATTTTATTACAGCTATAACAGCTAAGTTTATTGATCATTCCATCACTATGTAATATATATAATAATTATTATTAATAATTATATATATATATATATTAATAATAATAATTATATATATATATATATATATAATATATAATATATATATATATATATAATAATTATATATATATATATTAATAATAATAATTATATATATATATATATCCATGAGGTTTTAATGTATATCCATAAAGGTGTTAGAGACATTTCATTCATTTTGCAACTAATCCAGTATATAGTTAAGGAAATTTGTGGGTTTACATTATGACAAAGAGTTAATACAATTATGTTGGTTTGGTTAGTAAAATTAAAATTATTTAACTTTTCTATGGTTTTCATGACAATTCCTGCCTTTCCCAGTTTTTCCACGATTCTAGATCAGTAAACACCCTGACCTGACAATATAACTGGATTGATTAAGTTTCTATAGGTTTTAAAATATTTCAGTAAACCGAATTTCAAATTAACAAAATTAAACAATTATATTTTACTAATAAGTTTTTTGGCATAATCATGTAAGTATGTTGTACCAGGGAGTAATGGTAACAAAAGTACTGGTTACAGTTTCATACTGATTTAGCCCATTTCCACACTACATGTGGCACAGGTATGATGTTACGAGCTGTACGCCACCGACTGCATTTCCTTTCGGCAAATTTCTGAGATGCTCGATATTCCCGATACTGCGATTTCTGACCTGTAGTAAATTGAATCTTAAGAAATCTAAAACATGTACTGTAATAATACGTGAAGGTGTCATATAATGTTATTCATGTGTAATATTGGAAGGAAATCATTTCCATAGGGTTTGATTTTTGTTATAATATTTTATGAATCATGTTTTGCCCTAAATTATACTACAGTATTTAATATATTTTAAACGATAGTTTCCATGTGTATCTTTGTGTCCATTTATTGTCAGTGTATAGGAGCAGACTGATATGAATAACAGATTTAAAAAAGCATAGACTGTGACATGGTTAAAGTGGCTGAAGAGTGAAAGACCTTCTAACCTATTCATGTTGAATACGAAGCTGTGCGTGCCAGAACACTATTGTAGAAATAATAGTTATGTTAAAATATTCAAAGGGACTTTTAATTAAAACTTTCCTTATATTGGACAAACAAATTCTACAAATTAGTATTATTAACTACCAAAGAAGTACGAATGAAGTTTCACCAAATCTTCCACAAAGGAAATATAGGCTATAATGCATGTCCAAACTGTAAGAATACAAGAACTGTGACGTTCAAAGAAATTTTTTCTATAAAGTTGGCAGAACTACGTTCAAAGACAATCTATTGGGATAGAGCGTGCACACTTGTTAGCTTGTTAGCCTTGGTCTGCTGAAAATTCATTTTATAGATCTGATGAGTATCTCCATTTCAAATCTTAATAAGTACAAAGTGAGGAGAGGAGTAATTAAGTTTCTTCATGCAAAGAGAAAAAAAAACAAAATCAATATGGGTGTGGGTATGGTACATGGTACTAATGAGTAATGGAAAGATAAATTCTGCATGGCCAATATGTTTGTGATGAACAATGAAACAAAACTATAGTTTCAGCAGGAAAGATTATGGCCTCTAATATTTGGCCCATTAAAGGGGTATTTTCCTCATTGAATGTCCCATTTACTCGCATGATTTGTACCAAGAAGAACGAATAATGCTGTACAGTATTGTAAATACTTAAAAAAATTCCAGAGGGCAATAGAGAACAAAAGAAGTAAAATATTAAGAAAAAATTGTGTTTGTTGTGTACAACCCCAAACAGCCAGTGCCACAAGGCAATTCATGGATCTGTTAGGACATCATCAACCACCCTTCTCATACTCCTAATCCGACTTCTTTAAATTTTCATCTGCTCACATCTCCAAAGTTGATTATGAATAAAAAAATGTTACCTCATGATTAAGAGACCCAATACTTGACTAAAAAAGCGAAGGAAGATTTTTTTTTTAAGGGATAAAATAGCTGAAAATGTCAATAGTGGTCTATGCACATCTATGAATTTATTTATTTTTCATAAATATGGAGTGTTTTTTTTTTATTTTTTTTTAAATTAAGTACTCTTAATAAATGGCTATACATATTATCCCAATTTATTTTGAAACAGTTTTTGTGTTGTTTGGACACATAAAAGATACAAAAATTTAGAAAACATTTTAAACTGATGATACTCATGTGAATAAACAAGAATAGAATTGAAAGATAAACGCTTGGTGTAAACCGCATGATATATAATAGTGAATTTATAAACACTACTAAAAATATTTATGAAAGGTGAAAAGACACAGTGGAAGCTGTATTAAAAGCTCTCTTTGATGTACAGAGTGGGTGTCACTTTGACCTTTCCATCCTCTAACAACTAACTGCCTCCAAGAAGCTTTACTAATAACTTTCTCAGTAATAATACATTAATTTTTTATTGGTTAAAATTGTAAACAAATTGTGTGTGGGTTTTTCCTTATGTAGGGTATTATGAAATATATATTTCAAATTTTAAATTGATTTAAATTCATTTTACGTGTAATTTTAATTAACAACGAATGGTTGTTAACAAAATTATTGATTTTTGCATATTTTTTAATAACAACTTTGACAGGCCGCAACTTTGTACTGGATTGAGATAGAAACCTCAGGTTTACAGCATTATCTTCTTTTATAAGGTGTCAATAGCAATTTACATTTAAATATTTTAATTACCCCCTGATTCCCCATTTAGGTTTGAGGGTTAAAGTTTTCATGTAGCCCAAAAACCTAACTTTAGTCTTATAACAATCCTTCTCCCCTTTTAATTCATCATTGGACTACATTAAATAATGAAAGGTTTCTAGAAAGTATTATAACTTTACTAAAATCAATCAATACCTTTTATTGTATGTGGAAAGATGTACATGGACCATCTTAGTAAGCAGACACATGTTAAAAGACCAATGTTTTTAATACAGTATTTTAACAGTATTAGAGGCTCTAGACTCTTCAGCAAACTAAGAGCTCTACATTTGTAAAGAGTTTTTCCCATTTTTTCACAAAATAAATGTTATATATAAATGGGTTTGGTACTTTATATATATATATATATATATATATATATATATATATATATATATATATATATATATATATGTATATAAACATTGAATCACAAAAAGTACTCGCTCCGCCGGGAGCGAGTATATATATATATATATATATATATATATATATATATATATATATATATATATATTATATATTATATATATATATATATATATATATATATATACTCTTAGTCAAACTCTTAGTGTTGGACCAGTAGACAACATTTTCATTTTAACTGTTATTTGTATTACCCTAGCCATAAAATGTGTAAGTAATGGATCTCAAAATAAAGAGTTTAGTATAGAACAAGTACACAGTTTAAGAATATTTAATATCTACTAAGATTTCTTGTATTTCACTAATTACTTTAGAAATTTTCATATAAAAAATACAAAATGTGATTTTGCTGGATAAATAAACACATACGAAAAGGCTTCATTAAATTTCCCACTTGCTGAATAGGTACAAATTTGTAAATAGATATTGCACTTAGTGTACAAAGAAAATTGACAAAATTAAACTTTATAAATCATTATAGTAATCTAAATATTATTTTTAAAGTTCCTTTTCTTGTAAAAGATTAATTATTAGACTAATAACACAAAAAAATATACAGAAATTCAAGGTAGTTTAATCTTATCTGTGCACTCACCAATTGTATATGTAATCTGACATAGTTTTTGTTAGATTGTAAATTAAATTTTTCAATAAAAACTCTGTTACTGCATTTAAATCTTAATTTACGAGTGAGAAGTAATTTTTTGCTTAGACATTAATGTCACCATGAAGATAACACTCATTCGCTAAATAATGGTTTTACCCAACCACAATAACTAGCTCTGTGCCACCAGTCCAACAAAAATGACAAAAAATAAATGAATATATGCAAAATTATTCAATTCAAGTTACTTAACTTAATTATGCTCAAAATAAAAATATTTTACTCTTTGATCACAGAACTCCACTCCAGTTCAAATAGGGCCAATAGAAATGAATGTCATAATGTTAGCCATATTAGCTCAAAAGTGGTTACTAAGGAAAGGCTATACTCTTTAAAGGAATTTATAGCCCATAACATATATTATGACTCAAATATAATTTAAGGCGAAAGTATATTTGAATTTCTTTAGTATTGTGTACACTATCTTTTAAATTATATGCTTTTAGTTCAGTTAAAAATGGCCAATTCATTTTTTTTAAGCCAGCCCCTTCTGTATTGTCTAAATATGTCCATTTTACCTTAATTTTTGTTTCTTAATAGATTTAAAAACCAATGTTTTATTTTCTATGTTATCAAAACTTGTAATGATCCAATAGCAACAATTAAATGAATTTACATTTTTAAATAAATTGTTAACTACAAAATCAGTTAGTAAAATACCAGCAATCTTTTACTAGTATAAAAGATTCATAAAAAATAATACACCATTTTAATAGACTTCAGGCACACAAAACCCATTGTTTAATAGATGCAATGGAGCACAAAACAGAGTGACTAAATAAGAGTATCCTCCTCACTCATACAATCGGCCGGCCAGATGGATTTTGTCCACAGTCGACTGGTTAGGCAAAAATATATGATATTGACTGGACTGTCTCTCTCTATCTCTGTTGTTACATCAAGTTATTGTTAAAACCAACAATGAACTGACTCTTTTTGTTGGTAATCTATGCTGGTAATCAACAGTGTACAGAGAATGTTATGACAGGGAATAATTACATCATAGTTCTGTATAAATACTATTGTATAGAGTAAACCTTGTTAGTTTTTACTATTACAAGGTCAAGTTTACATCAGCCTATATTTTATTAATGACTAATAATATACTAATATCTTAATCTTAAGAATTATTGTTCTATAATAAAGTTCAGTTCCTAAAGTTTAGTAATTCACCCTCAAATCTTATCCTTGGTTATGAGCCCTGCTGGTCAACAATTATTATTATATATTTCTATTTATGTAAAAAACACTTATGTAGGCCATATAATTGAGTCTTAAAAATATTGGAAAGTCTCTCAAATTAATGTTGCAATAAGATATTGTAATTATTATACACTTAATAGTTTGGCCTTGCAAGAAATTTGCATACATATTTTTATTATTTTGCTCCTTATTCATAACAATTTTAAAATGATTATTTTAGTTTATATGATAAAGTAAGTTTTTCTTGTGACCTTATAAGTTCTCTTTTGTAGATAATTAACCAATCATACAAGACATCTAAGAACAACAAAGCTAGACTTGTTAAATCCATGTCTCTGTTCTTGAATTCTAAGAGAGTGTGCATTGCACCATTATTATCTCAGAAGTACCTCATCATTTACTTCAATGATGGGAACACCACTGGTCATCTTGTTTGAGAAGTAAAATATGACATCTGTATCTAATTTAATGTTTTTTTAATTCTTTTGTTTAAGAGCCCTAATTTAGTTAAATACAGCTCATAGCTTATTCCAATAGCTATAATTTAAGAGCTCAGTACTGTATTAAATAAATACCACCAAACATATTTTTATTACAAGTCCAAACTTTGAGAAGTTAAACATAAATCATCATGAATTCAATAAATAACCGAATATTACTACAAAACTGTTCGTTATTTGTGAGTTTTTTTGTATGTAATTCTTTTAATTTTTAAAGTAAATATAGTTTGGAAATACTTTTATTAATTTGAACATAGAATATTTTAAAATTAATGAAACAAAGAAAATATGTTATTAATGTAAAATTAAAATATTTTCAAGAGGAAGTACCATGGTTCCCCTACTCCAACAGTTTGACTTGCCCATAAGATAAGTCCCTAAATCTAACCTAAGACTTTTTAGGTATACCCTCTTTTTTCACTACAGAGAAATTCAGTTTATACACAGTTTTTTTAACTTTATAATATAAAAAATATATATTCTACAAAAAATGTCTGCATATTAGAAGTAAAATAGTATTATTCTAAATTTTATGCGAATTCTGCATGTGTAGACAGTGGTAAACAAGTTTTCACAATACAAGTGGTAATAACCCTGGAAAAACAATATGTTTGAACAATCCTACGTTATTGAATACAACTTACAAGGGCTTTGACAGAGACACCAGTGTGGATGTGTTTGGGCTGCGGAGAGTCTGACAGTCGGCGCAAATCTCCTAGAGATTGGGCTTTCTATAGAGAACACAGCATGCAGTCAATCTCACCATCACCATGCAGCTAGCAACTCACTAGTTACTAGCAAATACTAGTAACTAGCAAACACTAGTTTCTAGCAATGAGCTCGCTGTTAGCACCAGCAAGTTAGTAAACATTAGTAGCCTTCTCATTAATAGAGAAATATTTAGTATTTTTTAACATTTTTAAATTTTAAACATATAATTAATGTTCTATCTTTCACTTTAACTAATTAACTTATTAATCATTTAACATATAGATTGGAATTAGTTGAATGTTAAGAATTAATGTTAGAATTACTGTGTTAGAAATTTAGAATACAAATAATGATTAAAAAACAAATAGAAAAGAAGTAAGAGGTTATTAAATAAACTACCAAAGTTAGAACAAATAAATATTATACTCTTACTTTTATTACAGGCCTCTGAAATATAACATAGCAGACAAGTCTCAATAAACCCAAGTTGTACAATATATTACAAGTTAGTAAAGTATCTCTTGTACATATTGACAAACGACACGAGTTGATGTGTTATGTGATAAAACCAAGGTTTACATCTGAGTAACAGCATTGTCATTCAATCTTCTTTCAATTCTATATTATCTTGTTGTATTGTATTTTATCTGTCAAGAGATTTTATAAACAACTGATAAATTAGGAGCACCAACCTACCAAGGTTTCAGTGGAGTTTGGTGGTTTATATTTCTCTAATAACACAAATTATTAATATTTCATTAATTAAATATTTATACAGAATGTAGAATGTTAAACTGTTTATGAAAAGAATATTTACTTTAAGTATACTCTAATTAATTATTTAAATAAACACAGTACTTATACGAAAAACAATGTAAACTTTATTTTTCTGACCAAATTGTCCAGCATATGTTAGCACATGCTTAGCTGATATTATTGTTAGTCTGTAAGCCAGTCTGAGAGAGGTGTAGCTACTCACCAGCTGGGGACTGGGCACCGAGGCCAGATACTGAGGTTGCGCTGCCTCGGGTGTCTCACAAGCCTGCTGCAGATCACAGAAGCTCCGTCGCTAACACACAACATGCATCACACATCTCATCATGCTTCTAGCAGTGCATCACTATTCGCTAAATGTTAGATGAGTTGTTCTAACCTCTATACAGTCCATACTTGCCGATAACCTGAAGACTCATTCAACCACTTCCGTTATACAAACCCATTACCATTGACTAGTTTTGTAAGAACTCTGACACAAACAATCAGGGTTATTTGGTAGTAGTTTTTATGTTAAAATATATTTTTCAAAAAGGTTAAGAGACACTCTAAATTCGAATCACAGACTCATTGCTAATAAAGTTTATGATGAAACAGTATTTAATTTATATATTATATACCATATTTGTTATTTGTTATAAATGTTATTAAAAGCCTATAATTTCTTGATATCTATTTGGTATTTTACAATTTAAAAATACTGTTCAATTTTTAAGCTAAAACTATTAGAGTGAATATTTGGCATGCATTATAAGTCATTAAATAAGTCAATCCTTCAAGTAATTATCACTAATCTCCCACTTGTTAGTTTCCAATTTTAGCATTGGAGAAGGGCTCTCCTTGATAAACCATTACAATCTCTCAGACCAGTATAATTTTTATTCAAACTGTTATACATTCCTACGAGTTAATGAACACATATAAATAAATAGTATTATACTATTTTCACTGAAACAGTAGTTTCCACGTGGCTTTTTGAAATATATACCCATAAAAAATGTTTTTAACAAATTTATACATGCTACTATCTCACAATAAACAGTATGACAAATCAATTGTAAAATCATTTCAGTTAAAAGAAATCCTAAAATTTAAAGTAAAAAAATCTCCCTTGAACTGGTAAAAATTCAATTGATTCCAAAGTAATGTGTAGGAAGTTTTGTAAATAATTAATGAAGACCCAAAATATATGCAAATGTTGAGATCAGCTCCTCTCCTTTCCCATGATTCAGTATTGCATCTAAAACATTGCAGTGCACTAAACTGTACATCTGATGAGACAATGAGAACAAGTCTTCATCTAGATTACATTTCATTTTGTAGTATAGGTATCTGATATCAAAACGGTGCAAAAGGTTCATTTTGAGCTTGTTTGTCACTTACGCAGTCGACGCTAACTCCAGATTCTAGGAGTCAATTCCATGACAGTGTCAGACCTCAGATGCTGCACTAAATGTAAGGTGAAATGGAGCTGAACTCAATATTTTCATAAATCAACCATTCCCATTATACCAATTTTATGTCCAGAATATAGATATCAGTGCCATATTTGTAGTGTTAAAACTTCAAAATTTTCAGTCAAATATGACACCATTTGGCGTGAAAATAATCACTAAAACTTCTTTGTGTATTTGCCATAATTTGTTCATAATGCTTTTAAATAATTGGATATATTTAAGAATTATTTATTAAAATAAATTTAAATACACTTTGTGTAAACTCTTAACTATAAATTGATGGAAACTCGTTAGTATACATTGTTATAATAACAAAAGAAGTTAGATTGTCAAAACATTGTCTAGAGACTGAGAGAAGAACTAGGTAATCTTGAAATACGAAACTCACAATTAGCATAAATTGGCAGAGGAGACAATGAAGTAACACGGAGCGAGCAAGTGAGCGAGTGTGCCATTGCAACTGGTGACGTAAGTAATTAACTAGCTGATTGTCAGTCCTACACCCTGCTGTGACTTACAGTTACTTCAGTACGGTAGGTGAAATGTGTGTTTCATTCCCCAAGTTTATACTCAGATTAGGGACTGAGCACATTTTGGATAGAAAACATTTACAATGAGTTAACAAGTTTCTCTACTTATGAGTTAGGTAAAACAAATACCACCTAATTGATATTTAAAGTTTTGTTATTTCAACAAGTTTATATATATAATCATACCATATGTCATTTTAAGGAAGAGATATAAAGTGGTTTTTAATGTAAACATATAGTTTATTTTTATATGGACTTGAATACTATGTAAAAAAGTGCTACATAGCTTGTTAGTCCAAGTGGTGTCCATTTATACTTAGAATATATTGTAATAACCTTAGCTTTAGTAATAAAAAAATCTAGTAAAATATCATTAGGGCTCACAACAATGTACAAATGTATGTGAAAGCAGACTGACATGTTTACGTTAGCTGTTCAGATTCGCTTACAGTACGACAAAACATATATTATTTTCTTTACTAAAATATGATCCATCATGGGTCCCAAATTCAAGATATATTAACTTAAATAACAAATAAATATAACAAGAAAGTTTTAATCAGAAAATTCTCTACTTACAGAAAGTAACAAGCCATACTCTGGCTCAAGGTACAATGTGTTAAAAATGTAAAATACACAGAACTAGTATAATTATAATCGTTACCTCCAGAAAGATAAATGGCTGAAAAAGTCTTTTTTAAGCCACTATTACTTATTTTTATGGTTTATAAAATTCATAAGGACCAATTTTAAAACAGTTAAAATATAAAAAATACCAATGATTTTTGTTAAGGATTGACTGAAAAGCAAGAGACTAGTTAACATGTTTAATCAGTTAATGAAGAATTAAATATCATATTAAAATTTAGATCAAACTATACATTGGTGTGTATTATCACTAATTTAGTAGCACTTGTAACAAATATAATTGTGTTTTTACTTAAGGGTATACTGTGGGTATGCAAATAGTCTGTAAAGAGAGGTTTAAAAAGATCAGAAATTCAGACAAGATGGAACCCAGAGAGAGAAGGGACATAATCATCAATAAAACATAATGGTTGGCAAGGAATCATGTACAACATACATTACTTAAATATAACTTTATTGCTCCCTGTCTATCCCCTTTTCTGTCCTGAAATCTCACCTTTGATTGATAGCATTGATTACGTGTCCAGACTTTTTTATGACAGAAAAACACGTATAATTCTATGGATTGGTTTTCAACAATGTATCAACATAGTTAAAACTAAACCAATTTGTTCTGAACAATGTAAAAGATTAGGATTCTGCTTTTTGTCTTCAGAAGTATTTTTTTATACTTCCAGATCTCGAAAGTAGAATTCTTAAAATTATGTTGAATTGACAGGAAATTAAGCTTGGAATGGTGTATAATTATGAAAGGAGGTTATAGATATTTTTTAGTAAATTTATATCACTCTATTCTAGCGACCATTGGACATGCCTCATTCTACCACAATAAATCTAAAAAGCATAACATCCTACTATTAAAACAACCTGGGCTTATACAAATAATCAAGAGCCTCACCAGTTCCCGTATAGAGACAGGCGATGGAACAGGTTCCTCAGATGGTACTTTGAGAGTCGCACTTGTGCTTTTAGCTGCTTCCCTAACGTATGTTTGTTTCTGGTAAAATCACAAACATGCAAGCAAACACACAAACATGAGCAAACAACACAGAAACACTAAGCACATGCCTCTACACAAACATATAATAACAGGTAACAAAACAATATAATTAATCACATTATAGTAATGCTACATGTCACAATCTTGATTTATTATTATTGAGTAATAGAAACTTCATTTTCTGAATGTTTTATAAAACATTAGGTCTGTATATGTGTATATTATCAAATGGTACAGGGCAGATAAAATGTTAATCTTTGGAGTACTAAGTAACTATGTGGAGAGTTATGGTCCATTCCTATGCTCCCCATAGTCTATCAATATCTGTTAATATTGTACCAAAAGTTAAGACCTTTCATCTATACCATCATTAGCTGGACATTAGAAAAGTAATAAAACCGCCTATTCAAAGATAACAAGTTTTGAAAAATGTACAACCAATTTAAATATAGCCTATAATAATGATATACCTTGAAACAATTCATTAGCTAGCACTCTAATAATGAGCAGCTTTAAACACACAATCAAACCAAAATCACCACATATAACAGAATATCCACAAATAAAAACCAGTTTACCTGTTCGTTGGAGGTGTTCCTACGAACGAACAGTGAACGCAGAAGGAACCAGAGGAAGGGAACACCCACCAACATGGTGGCCCTTTGGAGTTAACACTAGTTAAGAGCCTAGTGTGAGCCGGCGTTATCACAAGACTACCTGAGATAAGCTGATAATGGCCATGGGTGCGAGCAATGCTAACTCGCCATATAACGCTTTGTTATGTTTTGATTGACTGTGTCAAGAGTGCTTTAGAACTTGAACCCTTATAATTGGGCATTTAATGAAATTCGTTGATTTGGATTGGAAAAAGCGATTAAAAATTAGAACTGAATGATTAATGTGCATTTTATTTTTATTTTACTCTGCCTCTTTTATTGAATGGACACTTTATTCTTGTAAATTATTTAATAAATTAATTAATATTATACTTTAATTTATATTGAGATCTCACACCTATCACCAGCATGATATACAATGTATTAAGGGTACCCTGACATGAAGGAAACATGATTTTTCCTGACATGTGCCATCGTTCAGTGAAACAAGAAATCAGTAACACTATGTTTCAAGATCTGCAATCTGATCTTCTTTACAGGTAAATAACTAACCTAATACATAATTACAAACTAGGTTAAAATAAACAAATCATACCAGAGCGTTGTGGCACGCCTAAGTCAGGAATCAAACCACCATGTTGTTTGTCAACTTCACTAACTCTAAAAACATGCACTTAATAAAAATCTATACACAACACTAATCATTAAAACTGAACTACAGAATACAGGTCACAATACGCCTGCATTCATCTACCAACCACCTACAACTGACCAGAGGGCACTAGCCAATGGCAATCGTCATGGCAGACAAAAACAAGATGGCATAAATAAAAAGGAAGGGGGAGGACAGGAATGGGCCCTTTTGTTATTATTGGTTCATGCTAGATGAACTTCTTAAAACCATATTACAAATATCTGATCCGTTTGATATTTTTGGTTTTCTTCTTAGTTAATTTTTTAGAATTGGCAACCAAAGCGGCCTAATCTCGACTGATGGTTGACTGATTGGTTGGTCTGCCAATTTAATCTATGTTGCCTCAATTAATTTCCTTTTGAAGAACATTTCTTCTTCAGAAGAAGAGATCAGATTGCAGATCTCAGAACGTAGTGTTATTGATTTCTTGTTTCACTGGACAATGGCAAATGTCAGGAAAAATCCTGTTTCCTTCTCAATCCTTCCATTGTCAAAAATAACCTTCATACCCTGCCATACATATTTATTTTGTATTCAAAATCTTTACAAAATCCTTATCAACACCAGTACAATGATTAGGGGCAAGATGTTTGAGAATTTTAGGAGAATGAAATTTAATTTGGAATGATGTTAGTCGCACATTTAGTTAAAGGAGGGTGGAATGTATTATATATTTCTTTAAAAAGCCACTTTTAGGTTTCTTCTACCTTTATCTGGTAAAAATAATAAAAATTATAGTTAAGAGTTTGTTTTTAATTCCCTACTCAAACAATTATACACCAGATCAATAAACAAAATATTTGTGTGACCATCACACAAATACTGACTCACCAGGTCTCTTACACAGACATTTGACAGTTCATCGTCATCAAGTGGTGTAGGACTGGTGGGACTGGTGGGGCTGGTGGGGCTAGTGGGGCTAGCGAGACTCTCCGGACTGCTGTGGTGTCCGTTGGTAATCTATGCCAAACCCCACACTCAGTTAGTTCACAACACACATCAAACTGCACAGCAAACTTTGTTAATCATTCAACCACTTTGTACCACTTTATACACTACCTGTAAAATCAGCTTTGGCTGTTTTGGCAGAAAATAAGAGTAAAGTTATTTACAGTGACCATTTTGTAGATTGCTAAACAACTTAATTTTAAATGAAAAAATCTCTTGCTGTAAATTTTAATAAAATTAAGATATGAAAATAAAGATTAGTACCACCCTTAGCATCATGAATTGTTGTAGACTCATTACACTACAGTTTAATGTTTATTCAATACAACTCATCTATATAATATTAATTAGGTCATATTGTTGTGTAATTATTTCATTGTGTTGTTAACATTACACCTGCTTGTATTTAATTAAGAGCCGGTTGTAGTTAACACAACTATGAGTTTTACCTCATAAAAACAATACTATGATAAGTTCAACATTTTACACCCATATTTTGGTTAGATATGTCTCATTAAAAAAATATATAATTAACCCACATCCAAAAACTTTTAAGATTTTCCTAGTAAAGTGTAAACTTTTTAAATATTTAGATGGTGAAGTTAAAACAAGTTTGAGTATTTTTATAAATAACAAATAACAATATCATGTCCAAGACATTTTTGGATGCTTGTTATTTATATTTTAAAACGAGACATTTACCAAAATTATACGACCAAAATTAGGACGTGAATTTGGTATTGAATCACCTCATTTCAACCAACTTATTTCTTGCATAAGTAAGTTTAACTATCAATTAAATCAAACGAGAAGAACTTAAATGTCGAATGGAATACATCCATAAAATAAAAAATAATATGTAAAAATATATATGTTGTATATGTTTTTTTTTAATATGTAAAAATCCACTAACTCAAATACGTAAGGACTTTTAATAGTTTGTTGTTATAAAAATAAAAAAGCATGTAAAACTTTGTATTCAATACGGTTTATCTTTGGGTCATTTATTGAAACTACATAGGCTAGTAATAATATAAAACATGCAACAGTTAAATTCTCAAAAGCTGTAATTAATTTAACAATACACAATAAAAAAACCCAAAACACTCTACTCACAACTGAAATATGATTTTCCTTTTCTTCAGATTTCTTGGTCTTTTTGGTTTTCTTGGTGCGAGTGGAGGTAGCATCACCCCCCTCTATGCTCTTCTTCTTCTTCACGGTCTTTGTGGTGGTGGTTGTGGTTATTGACTCAGACACATTGTTCTGTAAACAAGGAGTCAAGATGTTAGAAGATTGCTTTACAACTCTATCAATACAAATCATATGAACTTAATAAATTAACAACTTAACTTATAATGTTCTTAATTTAGTCAAACTGATGTTTGTGTAACTCTTTAGAGACTTTTTGATAGCTCAGAAATAAGCGAAGTAAGTAGACTATTTAAGCCTTATCAGGCCGGGTAGTGAAGTGAGAGTATTATACTTTTAGTAATTCTGCATCGTCGTGACTCCTGAGCAACTTCCATCCTCCGCTGTTTTTGTCCAAACTTCAACAATTTTGGAACAAATTTTGCTGCCAGAAGTTTCAAACCCAAAACATATTAAAGAATTTCATGGTATGAGCCAACTGATGCACGAACATAAACATAAAATATAAGAACCTCAGGTCAAATATTATTTACAAAACCACTATATTTCCTTTTCTATTTGTTTTCTACTTGATAGACATAGATCAATTTGATCAATTTAGTACTGTAATCACCAGGATGAATTAATTAACAATTAACTTCTAAAATGTTGAAAGTCAGCCAGGACATCCAATGTGACGGAAGCTGGTTTCGTATGAGGGTAACAGAACTTATAACATAAGGGTTTATTATTGTTTTAATCCTCAACCAGTCACTTAAACAATTTAATTTACATTAGAACTTACCAATAGTGGTAAGTATAATGTATTACCTTTAGTTGTGTAACTTGTGTAATCAAAGGTATTAGGCCTACACATATTATTTTGATGGGCAAAAGTAATAAAACTGGTATAACAATTTATACATCTTAAGGATTTATCAGTTAGTAATGTCAGTAAATTCTAAGCACCAAGGGCATTGAAAACGTTACAGTCCACAGTCCTATTATATAGTTAAAAAAAGTGTTATCTACAATATTCAAAAATTCAAATATCTCCATTCCATAATAAACCCTTAAGATGGATTAATTCATTTTTGTTTACATATATTTTAAAACTGGTGATTTTATAAAAAAATAATATAGGAAGATATAATAGAGGTCACTGTTAAGTAAGTGATACATTGAAAAGCAAATTGTTGACGTTGACAGGGCAATTAGGTCAACATTAAAGCGCCTGCTGTTACGTGATAGGCAATATCGGCAATACCTGCTTGTCCATCAATTGCGTGCATCAATCATAGGCGCTCAGTCCTGGTTAAGCTTGCGGACATCGTCATAACTCTACAAAAACCACTGAATTTAAACTAATTTTTAATCAGAATATCTCAGAATCTAACTCCAATGGTGTCTCATATTCTAAACTCCTGTTTTTAAGGAGCGTACAACACGAATTGTAGTCAAATTTCACTTTCATATTTTCTTTAAATATTTTGAGATTCTGGTGACATAATGTTTCCAAACATGTATATTGTAATGCTTAATTTTACATAGGTGTAATCCAGTTTTACTTAATAAACAATTTTTATCTGTAACATTTTCATAATGGGCTTAAGATTAAGAAACCATCTAATAATTTGTTTTGAACGTTCCTTATTTATTTCCACTGGAGTCCTTAATTCCCTTCACCAAACTTTGTTTAGCTGAGTTTTAATTTTGGTCCATATTGTTTGTCCTACTAAATTCAGTCTTATATACTTAACTACACATCACAAATTCATTAACGACGATATTTTTCACATCGTAAATAACTACATGTATAAATGGGAACTTGATGCTAAGAATAGCCTAAGCCATTTTCTTTGTGAAATTGGTTTTGTTTCCTAAATTGTAACCATATTTTGTTGTTCTAAAATTGAAGATTTTTCGTTATATCTACTAAAAACCAAGACGAATGGAGTAGTACCGGCTGAAAATCTAAACATTTGACTATTCCAATACAGGCGTTCTATATTTAATTATTTTTGAACTAAAACTTTAAAGTTTGTTTTAACTTTTAAATATTTGCATATTTTACTGTTCCACAAGATCGTTTTCTTTCGAAGTAGTTGATGCCGTTACTGATACTTACTTAAGTACAAAACATTGTTTCAAATACAATCCGTGCCAAAAAAAAAGAAACCAGCAATTGGTTTTCCCGACGCCGATATGTCGTTCACGATCGACCGTCGTCTGACAACATGAGAAGCGTAACACCGTGCTACATAATTTACTGGAATGTTCCGTTGTTGTTGTTGTAAGGGTGTCGTCAGCGACAATGTGATAGGTATGCCGTGTAACAGACCTGTGAGTAGGTCTAGCAAACACTTTGCAATCGTTCAGTGATACAAAAAATAACGCTAATCGTAAATTAAAATTACTCTAACAATAATAAATAACAACAACAATACATTACTATTACTATTTTCTAAGTTTTATTTTATTTTATTTTTTATCAGCGAACAGTGAGAAATGTTTGAAAGTGTTGTAACCTCCACAAACTTTTCATCGTTAAGACAAACTGTGAACAAAATAAATATCTTAACTTCGTTACTAGCGTCGTAATAAAACTTATAAACTCCATTTTCCAATTTTATTATATTTGAATTTTTACACGCGAAATACTTTTTTACTTCTAAATAAAATGAAACTCGCATATTTATTAAACATTGTTTGGACTTCAAATTTATCTTCTTCCAACTGTTAAAACTATGGAAGAATATTAATTATTAAACCACGTTCAATATATCCTACTTGTAGTTTCCTATAGCCGATCAGATGCCTGAGTAACATAATTGTTCCTATTGCAGTTAACTGGAACACCTTAATTAGAGGACAAGAAACTTAGGCGTTACAAACAGTGTGGACAATCGCGTCTAGTGTATAAGTATGAATAATTGTATTATTATAAATTGTTTGGTCCAGCATCGAACAACGTTATTAGCCTTGTGGTAAAACTCTCGATTATTCACTAAGACTACATTGCAGCAGGCGCTCTCTTGTTCCACGAAAGAAGTTCAACTTTTTCAAAAGAAAAGAGGTTATTACAGGGATAAGTTGAGAGTTACCGGTATTCAATCAGGTCAGACACCCGGGAAGCGCCGCCTGGCTCTCTCTGTCGGCCATACACTCGAGACGTATTAATTAAAACTCTTTATGATAATTCTTCGTATCGATAATAAAATAACTGAATAGGTTCTCAAGTCGAGACACCATTACTGAGGCAGAGATCTAAGTTTAAAATACAAATTTGACTTTTGTTTCTCGAAATTTACATCGCAATTTTCTAAATACATGATGTAAAAATATAGGCCTACATTTATCCATACAGCCTCAATTATCCAAGAAACGTAACAAGAATGTAGGCAGTAAATATAAAATAAAAAGCAACAATTATTAATCATTAAATTTTTATCCACACAAATAAAAGTTTAAATGACAACCGTAAGGCTTTGCTACATTTTAATAGAGATGAAGGTATATCGGCAACACTGTACTGAATTGGAAAAAAAAACACTAAACGATTACATAATAACAACACATATATTATTCATATGGTTTCATTTCTTGTGTATAGAAAATTTACAAATATGTACATTTCATAAAAGGACATTCTGATTTTGGGCTTTATTAAGTTAATATTTGTATGCACATGGAAAGAAAAAAAAACAAAGTATTTTGAAAACATCAATACCACTCTCATACTGAGCCCTAGTTAGCTAGTGACCCGAACAGGCCCGGTTAACTCGCATATGGTGACCGGGTTATGATTCATTTTTTCTTCTTCTTCGGCTGTGGGCGCTAGTTCGAGTACTGCGCCGAAAGGAGAGCTAGTCAGGAGACCTTGTTTTGAATTGTGTTGTTGAATGAGTTGTGTATGCTAATGTAACTAAATATTAATAGTTTACGTCAACCGTTTCTTCGTATAGCTCGTTCACACCAAACGAATATCCCAAAATACTCGATAAAGAGACCAAATCAGGGTTATTACGAGATGTTTACATGTAAATATCGAATATAACTCAATATCAATTTTGAAGTAGTATGAAGTTTCTTCCCTTTCTTGCGAAAAATATAAGGCAAGTCTTTACAGGCGGCATTACATAAGCATTTGAAGATGTCCTTGCATATGTCTTGGTCGACCTTGAGTTAATCTGCTTCCTTGTGTAAAATATAGGTTTAGCTTCGACTCGATTTGGGATTAAAGCCCTGCAAATGTATCAAACACAATAAAATACAGATGAGTACAGAGTCAACACTATCTCTTCTATTCTTTGGCGATTACATTTTATTCGTCTAAAACCATAAAATGAGGACATAACTTCAGCTGGCAGCAAGGATATCTCTACGACACCTCATGTTCTCAAAGGATCATAAATTGTGCAAACAGGGAATGATGGCGCATCACCAAAAGAGTGAAATAAATTGTCTATCACAAATGCAGTAGCGCGCCAAATTCCCGAGTGTGTTTTCCTCTCATGTACGGTACCCACCTTGAAGACAACAGCGCAATTCTGTTACATATAGAAAAGTTATAGCGAGTGTTCAACTTCAAACAATCAGAAATGTGCGACGTATACATACACTGCTGCATGTAATCTATTTTCCTACACCCATGTGTTCAGTATTACTACAGTGTTGTCTTTTGTAGTAACACCACAAAACTGTTTGTAAAACAAGTTATAACGAAATCCAAATAGCTGGTATGAATTCGGGTTTAAATATTCAAAATTTACCACAGCAGGTATAAAAATCTATTTTTCCTCGTTTAGAGAAAAAGCTCCATAAAGCAACAAATTCACAATACTGCCACAAAATTAATAATTTTTGTAGTAAATTTATTTTAAACGTATAGAACGATTTTAAGCAGTTTATATGGTCTAATGAGTATTATTATAAACATTTTGTAAAGGCTGTAAGTTGTCGATTCTATTAGGTTTTCAAATCAAGTAAACTATTCATAAAATAGTCCTGTGGCCCATGAGGACGGGCAGGATAACGCATAAAAGAAAATCGGCTTCTCCTTTAAAAAAAAAAATAAATAAAAAAATAAACTTACTGTCATAATAAATTAAAATGCATCCTTATTTAAAAAGTCGATTTCAAAGCGGATTTTCATTCTAACATTTCAAAAGTATTGGGTTCAGATTCCATATGAGGTTTGCATCAAAGGAAAATTTGTTATTTTTAAGACAATGCTTTCACAATACATAATTACTTCTTCTTAAACACATTTATTTATAGCTGCAAATTAAAACTGCTTGTTATTATTTACGATGTAAACTTTCGTTTCAAACATTATGTGTCTGGTGTAAACAATTAACTGATGAATTAAAATAACTAAACTTCGATTGAAATAGGAAAATAAAGGATACTCACCTAATATATTTCTTAGAAGTAGGCAAAAACAAACAAATTGTAGTAGCTAAGGCCAACAAGAAAAACATAATTAAACATGAAAAGCAACATGAACTCCTCTAAACACGGAGGGGCTGCCATAACTTGTTAAGGTACTGTGAGACTACAATGGCTAGAAGCGTTAGTAACTCACATGCAAGGGCGGAATGTCCTCGGCAAGTTGAGACTCCTGCGGCTCGAAGTGTTCCGCAGCTTCGCAGCACTGGATCTCCTTTGTAGCATCCTCCACCGTGGTCCACTCAGAGTCCACACTGCACACTGGGTTAGAGACAACAGGCATGCTGTTACACACACTCACACTAGCGTCTACACCGTCTTCACTAGGGAACTCGACCGGCTTGTCTGTCTCAACTAGAGTTTCGGCGACAGCCGGGTCTTCGATTTCAACGGTTTTTATTTCTGGTTCGATAACAGGCTGATCTTCCAAATCGAGAAGGGGTTGAGATTCAACAGTGATTGCAGGTTCTTCGTGGTCGGAAACGGGCTGCTGTTCAATCGATTCAACGACTAAGTTTGGATCGGAAATATCCACGAGATTATCGGAATCTATTTCCTCCACCGTGATCTCACCGACAGGAGAGAAGACGCGGTCGGGACTGTCCGAGACCGGGGTGGCATCGTCAGGGGGCTCTATTACAACCAGGACCTCGTCGATCGGAGGGTCTTTGTCGGAGCCGACTTCCACCAGTTCCTCCACGATAAAGGGATTGACTTCGGTCAGTGGGCTCTGCTCGTGGTCCGAGGTAATGGTCTGCGTGAACAGAGGGATCGGCTCTAAATCTTCCGTGACGGGAGAGTCGTCACTGCCGCTGGAAAATGTCTTTTCTGGTGCGGTCTGATCCGGAGATTTCGCTATATCTTCTTGAGGAAGGGAGCACGGAGGAAACGGTACGAAATCCGAGGTCGGTGATAGGTCTATCGTGTCAGAGAAAACGTTAAGTGTGGCAGCGGTGTGGCACTTCTCGACCTCGATGAAGCGTTCGCTCGGATCTGTCGCCACGAAGCTAACGGGCTGCACGACCCGCACGGGGGCCACATCCACCAGGGGCTCCTCGGGTTCACCCTCGGGCTCCTCGACCTCGGACTGCATGCAGCCGCCGATCCGCAAAGCCAATTCGGAATCTATGAGCTCCTGCAGACTCGCGTTGTCCGTCCCCGAGAGATTGAAGGTCAGGTCAGTAGGGGACAACTCTCCATCGAACACACTCGCACTCTTGTCATTACTTACGACTTGAATGTTCTCTGCGACTCCGGCCATCCCGCGGCACCTGCAACAATACAATGTACTTTAGATGAGGGAAGGTCGATGTTTCCGTGACCTTTGGAGGTGGAGATTTAATAAAAACAAACATTAGTATTCAGTAAGGATGACAAGACCGCATGAAATAACTGTTAGTTCGACATTAAAGCATTATATTCAGCGAAACAAGGTCAGAGTTGTTTTCAGGGAGTGCTTTGTAACACGCGGCATGGCGTACAGTAATGGACGTGTTTACAGGACGGAACGGCTGTTTGACTGAGTGAGATCCCCCCTCCTAGAACACGTCGTCTTCACAACCACAACACAAGTGCCTCACAATGAGGTCCTTGAAGCGTGGCTGCGAATTAAGCGCCTTCGCGGAATAAAACAAACTTTCTGCGTTGCGAGTTTATGTTACCATTTAGCACTAAAAGGTAAATAAATGCATGTATACACAATACTAAGCTTGAGAAAGATGAGTCTGAAATTTGAATCCTAACCCAATACATTCTAAAACATTCCAAAACTAATTAAGAAGTCTTAATGTTTCACTTTACTTAAATATTCATTTAATGTCATAAATTATTGTTTTCTTAACAATTAACTAAAAGATGTAAATAATGTTCCAAATAATATAATACTCTCATATATTATTATAGTATGAGTATAATGAATACTATAAATCACACTCTGTCACATGGTTGAAACTTTAAAGTGAACTAATATTTATTATTGACCTTTGATAATCATGTGTTAGTTTGTTTACAAGCGCTCCTTTCGTGTTAGCTAACTTATAATCGGTCATACAACATTCTAAATTTTCCGTGATTTATAACATGAGTGAATCTGACAAATGTGACTGTAAGGGAGTGAAGGCGGGAAAGAAAAAGAAAGGTAGCGGTTGTCCAGAGATACCAAAGGGTGACTCTAACAAATGCTGTGGGGGACTGTCGAAGAAAGAAGAAAAACCTAAATGCGGCGGAGCGAGTGCTTGTGCTCAATCACAAAATAAAGAACAATGTTCGGGAAAATCTGGTTTTGGAAAGGACAAATCCAAATGTCCAGGCAAGGAAGAACAAAAATGTCATAGTTCTCAAGAGCAGTTTAAAAAAAGCCAGGACAAATGTCCATCGGACGTAAAATGCAGCAAATCATACACGGCGTTCTTAGAAAGTAGAGAAGAATCAGCTTGCCCACGAAAAGATGGCAAATGCCATGAGTCGTACACTGCTTTTTTCTCTAAAAAAGGTTCAGACAATAGTCCATGCTCAGCAGCTCCTAAACAACAAGAGGAGCTCTGTCCCTGTCCGAATAAAGCTCAGTCAGAAAGTTCATGCGGCTCCGCTTATAAGAAAGCTTTTGAACAGCAAGAAGATCCGTGCTCCAAACCTAAGTCAGAAAGCCCTTGCAGCTCTGCCTACGAGAAAGCTCTTAAAAACCAAGAAGATCCGTGCTCCAAACCTAAGTCAGAAAGTCCGTGCAGCTCTGCCTACGAGAAAGCTCTTAAACAGCAAAAACAGGATCTTGTGAAACAAAAGGATCCGTGTTTCAGATTGAAAAAGACTCCCCCAGTTCAAAAACCTTGTACTTTAGAAACTAAGAAAAATCCATGTTTCTCCAGTTCAAAAAAAGCAACTAGGTCGGAGAGACCTTGCGGTTCACAAGTAGAGGATTCGAAGGGAGCATCCGCTTATGAAAAACTAAGCGGATATTGCAAGAACCTAGCAAAAAAATACGTAAATCCAAAAACGAAAAGTAAGTGCAGCGGTGACGAACAACTCACAAAACAAATTTGCCCAGTTAAACCGTCAAGCAAACCGCCTTGTCCCCCGATGACAGAATTAGGCATGCCTTCACAGACCGGAGTCGAATGCACTTCCAAAGTCACCTGTCCTCAGATAAAGAAATCCGATCCGTCCGCTTTCTTTCCGCTGGATGCCAGGAATAAAGAACTGAACGACTGTATTGAAAAATGGACCAAAATGGACCCCAAACAAGTGATCGGCAAGTGTTCTCAATTCGCCGACAAACCGGGTGGATCTCTTTGTCAGAAGTGCCTGGACGCCGTTAGGAAAACCTCGCACTGCCCACGGTCCTCTAGGAAGGAGATTACGAAGAGACCTAGTCTAATGATACCCGCCAAGGCTCGACAACTCGCCTCCCGATGGACGCCTTCTGCTATCGGCTACATCGCCACCTCCGCCCTGCTCACCGTCTATGTCACCGAGTGGAAGGCCATCCTCCGCCATGTACCCTTCTACTCTTCACAAATTGCCGAAGAGGAGGCGGCATCTCAATAGAGAGCCTTTTAACTGGCAAGGAAGTTGATAGCATGTTGAGACATGTTTTGCCGTAGTTGAATATTAATCTAACATGTTGTATCCCACAATATAGGTCCATTTGTTTAATAAAACAAGGGTTTAATGGTATAACCAAATTAGTCTTTCTACATAGTGATTCGTTTTGTAATTACTTTTCAATAGCAGACACCTCATTATAAAATCTGTGTTGTCTATAATATTGTTCAGCTTCGCCGCATCTAAAGTAACATGTAATTGGGAATTTGAGGAGGTAAACAGTGAAACATGGTAAATAGACCCACCAATTCAATTAATTTAACATTAATTTAATAATAAGCCTAATCTTTGACAAATGTTCAAGATACATATAAAACGATATTTCAACAGAGCAGCAAACCTCCCGTCAAGCTGAAAAATATTAAACTCATAACAAGAGCAAATATACATTAGTAATAGCAAATAAACCTGTACGTTTATACAAATTCAGTACTTAAAAAAAACATTGATTTAGAAATTATGGCCGTTACGAACACCCTTCAGATAGATGTGATCGGTTAGTTCAAATGGCGGTATCGAATGTTGGACTATATTCGTACTAAATCTAGGAAATTACAATAATTGCAATTAACACTTGCTTCCACGTGGAATCATTCAGTCCGAACTTCTTCGTTACAAACAGGCAAATGTGTTAATATGAATATCGTAGAAATGCGTGGAATTGTATATTAATTGAAATGATGTGTCCTTTATTTCCTGCATCGTTAATGTAAACAATAAAACATATAGTTTAAAGATTTTAAATTCTAAATTTTCAATAATGTAAAAATTCTCTCGTGGTCCCTTGACATTGCTGTACACTAACAATAACTGTCTGCTTATTTCAAAATCTTTGATAATTGGAATATTTTGTTGGTCCCCTGACATTCGAATTGTCTGTCTCACTGTATCTTACAGGTGTTAAGTTTAGCAATGTTTATTACTAACCGGTAACCGGAAACTCATACCTACTCACTATTAGGTGGATATAAATACTGTATGCTAGTTAATTCATGTTACTGAGTAGTAACATTCATGTCGATAGAGTAGTTAGGAACTGCGCGTACTAAGTAAATGGCGAGAAATACATAATAAAAACACAATACTCATATATCGCAAAGGTAGAAGAAACTATATTTGTTAACCGATAGCATTTAGACCTAACGATTCCTAGAACATTTTATCCATGTTTTCGAAACATCCCGTGGTTATATTGATTTTTTTAGAGGTCATCTATTTCTTTTCTCGGGGTGGATCTGGGTTAGAATAGACCGCAGTGTCGCTGCTTGTCGAAGAGGCGACTAAAAGGGCGGAGTGCGCCAGTCTAATTTACACGTACCCCCTTCAAAGGCGGTGATGAAGGCTGCAACTCTTTGACAGAAAAACATCAGAGGTGAAGGAAGGTATCTTAATACTCAAATCCAGCCTACAACATGTCCTGCAACGTAGGGAGTCGTGGCAGTCCTGTGAGGTAGTCTCCTGCCCGACGCAGACTTCGCTGTCGTCGCAGAAGCATCCCCTGCTCCCGCATCTAAGCGCCCAGCTTAACCGAGTCTGAGGTACATAAAAAGAAGAAGACAGAAGAACCAGCGGAGACAAGACACCGAGAGCTGGTCCAAGGTCTTCGGGAGGAAGTCCAGGAAGAAACCCCCTCCCCAGCAATCTGAAGATCAAGCTGGCAAAAGGGAGAAGAAGAAACATCCGGTGAAGTCCGTCAGGAAGCGTTCGGACGCCCTTTTAATCAGGCCGTTGGAGGGTAAACCCTACGCCAATGTGCTGGGGGAAATCCGTCAGAAGGCGAAGCTTGATGAAAGAGGCGCCTTAATCAAGACCCTCAGGAAGACCCGTGCCGGCGATCATCTGGTCGTAGGGCCTACTCGACGAAACCACCGGCAGTAAGTCCGCTTTCAGCGCCGACCTTCAGTCCGTCTTGGGTGAGTCCGCCGACCTATGATCCAGGGAGAGATAATCTGGAACTGTGTGAAGCACTATGTCCAGTCTGTACTTCAGGCAAAAAGGTCGATCTCTAGTGGCCTTAACTGTCTGATTCTCCCCCGACGAGGAAAGATCTAGTGGCTTAACTTCACAAGCCTAGCCCGGAGTAATGTGTTAAACAGTTCCAAGCTAGTGTCCTCGTTGATGAGGGAGTTTACTTAGCCAGTAATCCATGGGACGATGTGCCTGCGGAAGTCCGGCTCTATTGTAGGGACAACGATCCTCTAAGTGTGCACAAAAAGCATTTTAACCTCCTTCAAAAAATTCTACTTCTTTATCTCGAATAAAATTTTACAATGGGTTCTCAATAAACCATGGATACGTCACTGCATCAGGGCGCCTAGATGTTAGATGATGCCACTCATTGCTCCTAAGCCTAATCAATAAATAATGCAACATATGTTCTAGATTTATAATAATTTCGCTTTTTGAATAAAAACAGGATACGAGTTGAAGAATATTTAGATAAAACTTGTTTCTATTATTAATAAATTATACACTAACTGACGCTTTATTTAAATACATGATGAGACATTTTGTTACACATATCGTATGTACGGTTTACAATAGTCTACAGAGATAGGAAGATTTATTGCCATGACAATGTACAAAACAATAACTTATACCATTGATAATGTGCCTATTCCACACAGTTGATCGTTTCATGCAGATTTTAATAATGATAAGATTTTTCACCAATCGATAGATTTATATTTGCTTTCAAATGTATTCCAATCGGCTTCATCTTGTTTCATTTATGATGTAATAATAATAATAATGATGTTGTCTTTATTTTCATCAAGCGTTTCTCAGTTACATACAGAACAACTGCTTTTCAGAACAACTATCGTCACATACGACATATACATGAAAATTAAATACAAACAAATAAAGAAAGTCTATACATTAAGCAAATTCTGCCTCATCTTATTCTTAGTACATGTCTAGTACATTGAATGCTAGCATTCAAAAGAAGTATGTTCTAACATTGTTTTAGCAAACGTTAATCTGATTAGATGATTTAGTACTTTTAAAACTGGTTTAGATGTCTTATCATATGAAACTATAGCGTAGGAATTTAAATATACATGTTTAAGAATTCGAGATAAATAACTACACTCGTTATTTTCTAATTCGTTACGACGTATTTTTACTTTTATAATAAATGTTTTGATTTTGGTAAGAGGACTATATGGTACCCATAAATACGCCATTTCATATAAAATAATTGACTAAACCTGAGATAAACTCAAGGGCTGGAAACCTTTATTTCTATCAGTCTGGTCTGTCTGTTTGTATGAAAACTATTAATTGACCTACAGACTTAAAATTATGCATGACGCTTCATTTCTATAATGTATAAGGAACAATAAGTTCAATTATTGTGCATGTGACTCCATTGGATGTAGCTGAGCGTAAGTAAATATTTTTATATCGGTATTATGGGCAACCACGATGGGCACAAAAATATGAAAATAAAACATGTAGCCTAATTATCCCAACACATTCAACATCATTACATGGTGACTTCTTTTATTTAAGGGTAAACACTGATATGAAACCCAATTTAGTGATCAGAACTGTGAATGTACAATGTGGCAAGATATCGCGAAAAGATTTCATCTGTAGACGGGAAAATTTTGCTTGAAATTTCATTTCTACATAGACTTAACTGGCATGATGTTTATTTTCTATGATGATGGAACCATGCAACCATGTCCAACCATGGAATTTAACTGAGCTGTCGTTGAAGCTACCACTCGATAGGCTGACACAATTTATATTTTTTGCCGGGGCATGTAAACCTTTCTTCTTCTAAATGAGCTATAGAGTTAAACAATTTGTATTTAACCTCAATGAAGCCTGTAGCGCGACACGTGGAGTTACGTACTCCTCGCTTGGAAATTGGTACCAAACCTTCCTAACTTTCCTTTCCTCTAAAACCATTAACAATTTCCCCACTTGTTCCACTTATATACGTGCAATATACAAAAACACTCAGTTCAATGTAAAATCTAATACAGACACAGTTTATCTGTGCAACCATTTAAAATTACCGTTTCGTAAAGTGTATATACCAAGAAACGGGTCATACAACCTTGAAGCTTTTTACAAACCGATTTGTATTCCAATCGTAAACCTACTATTAACAGTCTGTTCAATGTTTATATGACTAGTTTATTTATAGAAAAAATATGAATACTTTTTTATCTTTAAGGTTTGCTTACAATATTATAAATCAACATAGGTTGTATTGGTTTCTAAAATTGTTGGTGGTGAAATACTTTTGTGAGAGGTGAACTGTGAAACACGGCTACAAGAACTGTTCAGTTAAATACTGTACAACGCCTCCACCACTGTACCAATAACGGCAATGAGGTCATCTCCACAGCGCTTGTATTGGGCAAGTCTAGCAGACAAGCTATAAAAGTTGCAATCCCATTAGTGTGACGTCAGACCGGGTAGTAAGCAGACGTCCTCTTCGTAACCAAACAATCGTAAAAACTGTATATGTGAGTCATTTCAACTGCGAGATGTGAAAACACGACAATAAAATTTTATATTGTTGATAGCATACCTGCAGGTAATCTTTGTGATTTATTCATTAAGATCTCATGCTATCAATCTACTATTACATCTGTCAACTTCATACCTTACTGTCAACGCAAAACGTTACTGTAGTGCAATCAGGATTTCCCCCGTAGTCATAACCCATTAAGATAACTAAAAAAAAATAAACAAAAAATTACCAAGGTAATCTAACTAGGCACAAATAAAAACCGGTAAAGATTAAAATATGAATTTTTTAGTGTGGACATGATCTATAGCTGCAAGTAGTGTTTCATACTTGTGTCGTAGAGTGTAGTAGTACTTGTGCCTTAAGCAAATTACATCTTTAGTAAATTATAATCCTAAAAAAGGTTGTTATTAATATATTATTAAGAAAATTGAACTTTCTACAGTAAAATCATTTAATTCCCTCCAGCTTTCTTACAAACACATGCTATAAAACTGCATATCCTCGTCATCGACAGTTTGTTTTCATATGCAAACGCTTCTAAACCTCCATCTCATTGTAGAATAGTCAAAAACTTGTTGATTCTTCTTTTACTTCCTTCGGAATATGTTTTGTTTATAATTCAATAAATCCCAACAAAAAATCGATTGCACGGATTAAAGAATGGCTGTGTGCCTGCACTGTACAAAAATACTGTTTCTAACATACATATTCCACGTGTTTGTCTTTAAACATCTATTAAAATTGAAGATCGGTTTTAAGTTTATTAGCGTAAATTTATAGATTCAAAAATTAATATTTGTACGAAGAGAAGTTGCAGAAAATAACATTATGTTGCACTGCATTATGCGCTGTCAATGATGAATACATCACTGGTATAATAATAAATCTGAATTATTTCATTCATAGGACAAAGCAGGGTACGTGCCTCTACTAAGCACAATTCTTAATCGTTAAAAATACGATTGACAAAAATTGTACTCGTACAATGTTTTGAAGATATTGTAAACAAGTAGCCTAATACGTCATAAACTTAAAAAAAATACATTGGATACTAAAGTAAAACAAAATTAAATCTAGTAGTGTTCGAAAACGTGATATACAAGGATCTTATCTAGCTGAACAAATCCATACAAACTCACGGAGTAACAAACAGCATTTAAAACGCTAAGTGCATTTTAAAATTTTAAACAATATCTTTTATTAGACAATATCTTTCATTTGATGCCCAATTCAAGAAAATTTTAAAACATTTTATCTCTTTTAAAAATACTAGACACATTTTGGAATATTGTTACATTGAGTAATAAATAACTTTCGAGTTTAGGACTTTTTTAAATTAAGGAGGAACATAATTTGCATATTTAGAACTTAATGTTAATTTCTCTGTCAACAATAATGATCGCACTTTTAATTTTAAAAGTTTTTTTGGTCCTTGATAAGTACATCTATTGTACTATCAAAATGAATAATGATAAATCTGTAAATGAATTCTGAAGTACAACCCCTTTTAAAATATACACGCGTAGAAAGATCGGTTGGTACATGCAAAAGAGATAGGTAAAAAAAACGTCACTGCTGTTTCCCAGAAATATTTCAATATTTCCCAAAATTCAATGACGTATTTTCCCAGAATTTTCCTTAAAATAAATTGGATGCACATTGTGAACAGAGAAGTGAGAATTAAACTCTTTTATTTTTATTCTTTCTACGTATTACTCACAGGATCGGCTCCTCCGCCGGAAATGTCGAGGAGGCCGGCAAGATTCCAGCCAGCCACAGCCTCGCCTGGCACTCCAGTGACGTATCCGTAGCATTTAAATCGGGGTTTAATGACCCTCCCCCAATCTAAAGTTGAGTGAAAAAACATCCTTTGAATAAAATTAATTCTTATCTCAATTGTTTCATAATATGTTCTCGACATTCTGCTGGCCCAAGTGCACACGACACTGACTGTCATCCAACATAGCGCTCACTAGTGACACGGACACGGACGGTTGACGCAGTTCTCTGTATTTCGGTACTGTTTACTCGCGGTTATTTCTGCAGCATCGGCCCACCTCAACTCCGTGACTCAGCGGAAACGTGTGATGGCACACAGTCCATGTGTATTTTACCAGAGGAAGTAGGACGTTCTCCTCCTTTCCATTTTTGTTATTGTACTGAAATGGCCAAGCTTGTGTATACGGTTATCTTTTGCGTGACCAATATGGTTTGCATTAGAAAACGATATTGGTTAGTATTCTATATGAATAAATTCAGGCAACTAAAAATAACAGGACGATTAAAATTTCAATTTAATTAACATAGAACAATGGATTATATATATTTTGATTTTTAATTTATTTTACTATTTTCAAGATGTAAAAATCTGCTAAAACAATTCTTTGTTTGTTAACCTTATAGATGTTTAAAGATATTTTGAATGGTTCTGTAGCCTAAAATAACTTGTTGCACTTATTAAAAGTAAAATTGTTTAATAAGCTTACAAACTTATTATAAAATATTTATTCAGTTGAAATTCCGCAATGATACGGAATCCACGATGCAATTAAAGCAGGCACTGTGGGGAATTTTGTGATCAGATCCAAGAATAACTGTTGAATATAAGTATGTGAATGTTGCTGCCTGTATTATGAATAACTTAAGGCAATAACATATTTTAAAAGATGACCTCACATACATATAGTAATAATTATGTTCAGCAGTGTTCTGTAGGCATATATTAAGAAACAATCAATACTAGTCAAAAATCTATAATTACTCGCTAGAAAAAATGATAGGACTAAATAGTTTAAATCTTTAATAACACGTCCCAAACGATTGCGGTAGTATATATTTTATCCCTGAATGACAATACGGCCTTCAAGGAAAATTGACTAAAAAAATTAAAAAATAGTAGTTTCAAAATTGAACACAAATCAAAATATCGAATGTAGAGCAATAATAAAACCTTGACAAAACAACAATGGCAAAAAATAAATTTGTAAATGTTGAAGAACAAATATCAGTTGTTCCAAAGAACAAACATGGGAATTTGTCAGATATGATGTACAGTGAGGGGTTAATTATTGTATGAAATTCATTAGATATCTCTAACCAGCGCTGTCAGTTAGATTAGACTGGTATCTAGAGTTATGTGGATGAACACACACAAACATGAATGTAGACAACCGCACACGATCAGAGATCGCTGTAAACAAACACGAGTCTTGTCTCGCTGAAGAATGCGAGAAACGCTAAGCAATTCCTGAGCGTATTTGTAAGCCTAGATACTTCTGATAGCGCTTGTGGGAGCCGGGCATGGCAATGACCTTTCAGACGAGGAACGTGTGAATGTGAACAGTCAGTCCCTAGCTGTGCCAGGACATCTAATGCTAGCCTATGTGAAACAAAACTATAACAAATATTGAGAGATTACTATCGCGCTGATCGGTAGATCACTGACGATACCCCCCATTGTAAAAATTATCTGAGACTCGTATAAAACGTGATATCGCAAATAATTTTAAGAGATGGAATTTATGAACAATCAATATTAATGAGAGACACAAAGATTGTTTTAAAAAATAATTACGATATATAGGCTATTATAAAACGTGATATCGCAAATAATTTTAAGAGATGGAATTTATGAACAATCAATATTAATCAGAGACACAAAGATTGTTTTAAAAATAAATACGATATATAGGCTATTATGAAACGTGATATCGCAAATAATTTTAAGAGATGGAATTTATGAACAATCAATATTAATGAGAGACACAAAGATTGTTTCAAAAAATAATTACGATATATAGGCTATTATAAAACGTGATATCGCAAATAATTTTAAGAGATGGAATTTATGAACAATCAATATTAATGAGAGACACAAAGATTGTTTTAAAAAATAATTACGATATATAGGCTATTATAAAACGTGATATCGCAAATAATTTTAAGAGATGGAATTTATGAACAATCAATATTAATGAGAGACACAAAGATTGTTTCAAAAAAAAATACTTACGATATATAGGCTATTATAAAACGTGATATCGCAAATAATTTTAAGAGATGGAATTTATGAACAATCAATATTAATGTGAGACACAAAGATTGTTTTAAAAAATAATTACGATATATAGGCTATTATAAAACGTGATATCGCAAATAATTTTAAGAGATGGAATTTATGAACAATCAATATTAATGAGAGACACAAAGATTGTTTTAAAAAATAATTATTATATATATAGGCTATTACCAACAATCAAAACGATTCGTCTCATACTAAATCGCATTGATAATGTATTGAATACATCACTGCCTTGCCATCCGATTATTTCCTGATCCTCAATGAAGCGCACAAATTGTGCTTGGTAAATGATTTGTAATTTCTTTGATTTTAAAAAGTGCGCAAAAAATTTCGGCTAAGAGACATTTTTAATTTCACAACTTTGAGATTTAGAACGAAACAGGTTGAGGAACTCTTTATTCTACGAGATTCAATGTACGATATATGCAATAAAATTCAATGTTTAAAATAAGAACAATCGCAATACTGTGTGTTTTGTTCGTAATAAAATAATAGGTCAAGTCGTAACTTGCAACTAAAACATATTACCACATATCAATTCAGTGAAACGATATATAATGTTTGTTATTACGTAGAAAATCAATAGTTTTTTCTTTTATATAAAAACCCTGAAGGGAGATGAAGTGCATGAAGGAACAGGTAGGCTGATGTAATGGGATTGAGGAGAAGCCCGAGTTATGCGAGCGTGTGTGAGGAAACTGCTGACCGAACTCAAGGATTACTGACGCCCTGGACTCTCAGTCCGGGCTGTCTCTGTATTTACCTTTGATTTATCAAACTCTGAACATTGCATTCATAACATCTTTACAGCTAAGCTTCGGTCCAGTGTAAAAGTATTGTAAAATAAATATACCATAATTTTCTATATCATATAAACTAATACTATTTTTATGACAAACTATTCATATCAATTCATTTCCAAGTCTCTTGCTATATTGCACAAGGAAAACCAAATGTAAAGTAGATTTCCTCATCAAAGCGAAATGAGAACAGAAGTCCGGGCTGTCTCTGTATTTACCTTTGATTTATCAAACTCTGAACATTGCATTCATAACATCTTTACAGCTAAGCTTCGGTCCAGTGTAAAAGTATTGTAAAATAAATATACCATAATTTTCTATATCATATAAACTAATACTATTTTTATGACAAACTATTCATATCAATTCATTTCCAAGTCTCTTGCTATATTGCACAAGGAAAACCAAATGTAAAGTAGATTTCCTCATCAAAGCGAAATGAGAACAGAAATACTTTGATAGCTTGTTGAGAGCGACACCAATCGACCAGAGAACTAACATCTCGGACTCGCATCATACAAGTAGACCGTTCAGATTGTGCTTCGATTCGGTTGTTACCTCCATACGTGCAAATCGATATTTGTTTTTACTCTTGTTTGTATACTATGCACTGCCTCTAGAGAACCTCCTCTCTAACATTTTCACATTTTAACGCTTTTATATGTACTTAATTTTCTTATCTTGTGAATTCATCCATCTTTGGTTGATTACTAAGAATGTCTCAAATATTTGACAACGGTATATGAAGGTGTCATTATGGAGACCTTCAGCATTTTAGCTATATCGGTTTTGAAAAAGAACTGTTTAGATAACAAATGACCTTAAAATCCCTTATTCCAGTATTATTAAGGCATATTATTTATAAAATATATGATGAGCGTTTCGTGGATTTCCAAAGAGTTTAATCAGTTGGAAACTCTTGCTAAATGTACCACGACAATGCTTCATGACCTAAAACGAGTTGGGGCGCTAGGAGCAGATCCAACGGGTAGTTTGACCCCATTACACGTCCTGCATGAAGTCGATCGGGATACCAGAACGTTCCCAACCTTTCTTTCCTTTCCGATTTGCCTCGTTCACTTTGGCAAATTCCATTCCAGTGGCAGGCAAAAAAGGTATTTATCGGTGAGAGTGTAATTAGCCCCGGACTAAGTTCTCCAGACCTGGTCTACTAACTAGCTACGATGTCAATATCAGTTGATGGGAAAGGGACGTGCCGACAAGCGGTTCCACTCAGCCACTATCCGTCTCATTATTCCGAACACCAGGAACGGTTTGGGCGGAAAAGCAAGCAGGAAGTCCTTCTCCAGTTCCAGTCGACGGCTGACGGAGGAAGCTGCTGACTGATTAGCACTGGAGATCCGCAGGTCCGACTGGGGTGAATCGACTCATTACCGCGGCAGACAATGCCTCCCGCCATCAGACAACCAGGCTCGGCGCGGTGCGTGAAATGGACGTATTTTACACGACAAACAAACGAACACACAGAACACTAACGTTTACACTTTGGTGATGTTGAATTTTCTGTAAAATATCCTTTGTGTGAAGCCGAACATAACAAACAACCAACAATCGAAGCTGTTGCGAACTAACGTTTCTCTTCTTTTCACAGATCACTCATCTGTCCAGCCCACCCAACTCCATCGAGGGCCACATTATAAGGGCTGTTTCATTTCATTTCGTAAATATTTTAATTTTTACAAGCGAAGAAACGGCAAAAACCGGATGGAAATAAAATTAGAAATTCACACGAGAAGCTAAGAACGTATTATGCCTTGCTTCTGCCGTAGTTTCCATATTAACCTTATATTTTGTAACGAACATAATCTCAGTCCGATGTAAAATTTCAAACGGCTAACAAGTTGCACATCAACTGAAGATAAAAGTGTGGTGTATTATTGATAGAAAGAATATAAATGTATTGTCAACACTTCGTGAGGATTTAGCTGAGCCGACAAATCCTTTAACGCGTTCGCAGCGGGGTGTGAGGGTTATTCGAAAACAACGGGAGATCTCACAGCGTGTCGACATCGATCTAAAATTAACGTAAGAGCTTATTGTGTAAAGAACTTTCACGTCGCGTCGTAAAAACTGTTAAAGGTAACGTTTCTACCTCTTTCTTGCTCACACACCAACATTCAAACGCGTATTGACTGGCCTTGTGGGACTGACAGACGAAAGTCAGTACAGGCTGACGGTCCTACACTGTAATGTACCGTTGAGAGCACTTGGAGATTGAGGGATCGCCACGCAGCACTCTGCACAAACAGTACTTTTTAAGAGTAGGAGTAAGATTTAAGATGTCGGATGAAAAATCAACTTATGGCTTTCCAGATGCCATAACAATGTCTAGTGTGTGTCTGAGTGGCCCATTTCCCTCGACCGGGGGAGTTCAACAACCCTCAGCTCTCCCCTTAACTCGACCCCCTCCATCCGTCACCGACAAGGGGCATGGCATGGCGCACAATGACAACTTTTATCGGTCCCACCTAGTTTTTTAATCTTCCATTTCAAAGTTAATACAACATTTATGGTGGCAACAACATCACAAATTTTATAAATACGTTGATTTAAGAATGATAAGATAAATTAGCAATGATTAGTACCAGTCAACTGAAAACCGGAGTGCAAACCTCTAGATGTTTTGCGATTAGTGGAAATATAGAGTAGCCAGGTGAGAAGGGTGCTCACACATCGCGGGCGCCCAGCTAGCAAGCATTGGAAGCGATTGCGTAGGAATTTTATTACAGACCTCCAGAAGCCAAATTTGGTAGGCTCCTACTAAATAACCACAAAATTTCAAATATATAGATACTTTTTGTCTACAAAGATTTATATATAAGAAAAGGAAAACTCATGTAGTTAGACGGGTCGGTTTAGGTTACTACTGTTACATCGAGTATATATTTTCTCAAACGTTTCTCATCTTCACTAAACTATTTTTATTTTACAATGTTTAACATCTACCCTCTACCAATGAAGTCAATTACTGGATTATGGGGTTAGTCTCCAACTACCTCCCACTAAAATCCTTCACCGCCACTTGTGGAAGAAAACTGTAACTTTTGTAAATATATACGAGATTGTGATTATCTACAAAGTTGGACATAATATTGTCTTAACGTCGTAAAACAACCCTAATTCGTAGATTTAACATCGATTATTGTAAACCAGTTAATTAAGAGATAACAAATAATATGCAGTATATGTTTTTTGTAAGTGAGATAACAACAATTAACAATTTTGTCACGACAGGGTAATCAGGTAATGTTGTGCGTGCATTTATTCAGAACATAAAATATGTAAACATGAACAGGATGGAAATATGTGTAAGTGCATTTACTTCCTTCGATATTTTTTTGAATATTTAAGACAATTAAACACCAAAATAAATTATCGAACTAACTGCACGATAAAACCCTTCGAAATGACAAATAATCATTAGAATTGATTAGCCATTGAAAAGACGCTTTGTTTCAGAATATACACAGCGATATTGGAACAGAAAGGAACAAACAAGACAGTTAAAATGTGACCTGACACCGGCACCGTTACAACGCCGCATCGCGTATCGGCGCTAACATCACACAACGTACAGCTGATAACACTCATGTGTACCTCATACTGCCGTCTATTTGTTTACTGTATTGTTTCAGTATATACACAGCGATATTGGAACAGAAAGGAACAAACAAGTCAGTTGACATGTGACCTGACATCGGCACCGTTACAACGCCGCATCGCGTATTGGCGCTAACATCACACAACGTACAGCTGATAACACTCATGTGTACCTCATACTGCCGTATATTTGTTTACTGTATTGTTTCAGTATATACACAGCGATATTGGAACAGAAAGGAACAAACAAGTCAGTTGACATGTGACCTGACATCGGCACCGTTACAACGCCGCATCGCGTATCGGCGCTAACATCACACAACGTACAGCTGATAACACTCGTGTGTACCTCATACTGCCGTCTATTTGTTTACTGTATTGTTTCAGTATATACACAGCGATATTGGAACAGAAAGGAACAAACAAGACAGTTAACATGTGACCTGACACCGGCACCGTTACAATGCCGCGTCGCGTATCGGCGCTAACATCACATAACGTACAGCTGATAACACTCGTGTGTACCTCATACTGCCGTCTATTTGTTTACTGTATTGAATATTCATACAACCACACTCTCGTGGTTGTATTATACCACACTCTCGTGAACTCAGTGGCGTAGACAAGATTTTCACAAGGGGGTGTCACTGGGAGTTCGTTCATAATAGCAATGGAACAAATTAGCAATACCGTGTATTATATTTTTCCAGCAATGTTTCTTCTAAATATTTTGAGAATCCCTGGTGATACCTTTGGATTCTTCCCCACTAAGGTACGACACTGGATCTTTTCACAATTTTCCACGTGTGAGAAAGGGAAGTAAACTCATTATATCGTACTTTATCGAGTTGGAAGGAACTAGCTTGTTTTATTCATTTTTTATATATTGTGGACTGAGTATATGGAAACTGTAGACAACATCTCATGTAATTGTTTAAAATAAGATTAATCAACAGTTCTTTTTTATAAATTGTAATATTTTACTATACTCAATAATACGTCCTGTATAATAATACTTACTATATTTAGCATCGTCTCCAATAACTACGTATGACAGTAAACAAATTTGAAAAATACTAAGTTTATTTTCCCTTCTCATACACGTAAGTTGGTATCAGTGGCGTTCCTCCCCGAAAAAAATTCTAAATCATGTTCTTAGAGTTCTAGTAATAATTCGTATATTTACCGCATACAAAATATACTAAACATGCGGGATTAGTTTTAACTACTTTATGTGACCTGAAAATAGGTCACACACATTGTACTTCTATTAACGTATGTATAGGCTAATTTACATGATTATATGAGCGTAATAACGAGAAAATGGTTTCTGAAGACATAATTTTAAAAATATGACTTTATAATTTGCTTACTCTGACACCTATATTCCAACCCGAGGCACAGGCTCGCTCGTCTCTGAACCGATCGGTACCTACGGGTATATCATCTCGGTCTCCCTGAATACACCGCTATATGAACCAATCTTGATGTTACATGATCACCGGTGAAAAGCGCTGGGTTGGAGCCGAATTTGTAGTCTTCCATGTTTGGTTTTCGTGGGTTGAAAGTGGTTCTGTAATGTCGATGAAAACGGGCTAGGCTGACTGACACTGAGTCAAGAGTTCATCACACATACTTCCTGCTCGATAACAAGTTTCCGTTCTGATAGCGTTACCGATGTTGAAACCACTTTTAGATTTTACGACTTTTGACACAATTCTTACTCGAAATATTGGGAATATTTATACTCGAGAAAGAAACTCGTTCGTGGAACTTACCTACAGCATAATGTTGTCATCTGATCAACGAGCCCGCTTAGACGTGAATAAATTCGTGGGCGAAGTAGCTGCGAAAATGCCAGTCGTCTGCGCCTGACCAGTCTGACCTTGACCGAGCGCCCAGAAGTGACCTCAGGGCCGTAACTTAGGATCTGTGGCCCCGCACCACCATAACACGTACAGCTCCTCTCGACAAGTTAGAAAGCGACAGATTATGATACTGTAATTACTTACTAACTGGGTTTCTCATAAAAGTGAATGTTATGTCTAAGAGTTCATAAACCATTCAACAGGCCCAATCGAGAACTGAACAATGATTTTTATAATTATTGAAAACTGTAAAATAATTGCAAAAACAACACATGGGAATTCGTAGGTTACTGACATTAGACTGTTACAGACACCAAATTACACTACATTTAATAACACTAAGTTATATCATTATTTTTATTTTGTTCTTTCGCTACGTATATACATTTAATTTATTGGAAGTAAGGAACACATTAAATCATTGTCAATTCGGTTCTAATTAAAATCATTATTACATAACTACTCCTAAAAACTATAACATTTCTCATCAAACAAAACATTTGACATTGATTTATTAGTGGTGTAATTAGTAGTCCTATTGAATATTGTTTAACATCATTGAAAGGAAATATTTGTTTAAGCTTTAGTGTGAAATTTTAATTAAAACAAGAATACTTTGTTTTATAGTACCGGCAACCTACTCATTACAAGGTAGATTCATCGCACTTTGTAAATATCGTAGTTGCGGCGCTAACAGCGTGATCAGTGATGAACTGTTAATTTGCTCATAAATGTTCCCCGGGAATCGGGAATAACACGTTCAATAAGATAAGGTCAAGGGTCAGCCGGCACCACCCCCGCTCCGGCCCCAGCCACTGTTTGCTGTTCGTTTGTTCAATATCAGCGTACAGCGTTCAACTGTTTACCAAAGCTTCTCTCACACTGAACTGTTACTCTCCCATCCTCTCTGTTCTAGCCTCCAGTTGCACTGGACCTAAACTTTGTTAATTAATGTTTTTTTTTTAACTATGGAGGCAAATGTGAGAATGAACGGGATATTAATTTTCCATTAAAAAGATACCCTGGTAGGAAATCCGATTCAACTGTAAGAAAACGAAGAAAACGGGATTTCCGTACATGTTCCATCGTTCTGTGATAAAAAAATCAGTAACAGAACGTTTCGAGATCTACAATCTCGTCTCTTCTTCAGGAGGATAAACAAACCTAACACACAACTGCAATCTAGGTTCAAATGAATGAATCATACCAGAGCGTTGTGACACGCATAAGTCAGAAGATGGTATTCAATTTGTGAATAACATTTCGCGACATTATTTTGTCCACTAGGGATTTCTAACCCTCGCCTGGTTTTGAAAAATTTCAACATGAAAAAGTTTTATTATCAGTTATAAGGTTCTAAAACATAATAATTTTGCTTTGAGGGATACAGACAACCTCCGTACCTTGAAAATAAACAATATCACCTTCAACAAGTACCGGTCATGAGGTGAAGTGACACTTCGTGACGCTATTGTGAAACTTTGCTATATTAAGACTTTATTAAAGGCGAAGTTAGGACTATCATCTCTTACACTTAACCTCAGTATAATTTATCGCAATAAAAACATACAGAAATTGATAATTGAATTGAATTGAACATGATAACTCGACAAAATACCATAATTATTGACATAGTTTATTGACAACAAAACTTAAAATAACAGTACTGAAACGTAAGGTCACCATGTAAAGTAGCGAAAATAAAGCAGAATAATAAATTAAAATAATTTTATAACATAATGATTTTAAAATTAGTAAATCGTTCGCACATTTAGCCCAAAAATGTGCCACCAGTGACCCAGACCACATCAAACCCGCCGCCTATGCAACATCTGCAACCCCATCTCACTGAAAGAAGAACCCATATCAAGATTTCTGATTGTGGTACCTTTAGAAAATGCATCAAATTACAGAAAACAGTTTTGCATTACAACTTTGTAAAGTTTACTTGAGATGGCCATGGAGGTAGGTTACAGTTCCGTGATTTTATCACGTTTCTATCGTGCACGATCACACGACGACGTGTAATCAGGAAGGATCAGACCGTATAGGCCTTAAATCTTAAAGTTTGGGTCTGAAATGTCGACAACTAGAGAGAAGAAGGTATCTCAGGTGTAGCAACATAGCCATCAGAGGTGCGTGTGATACGTACTTTACCTAATTTAGTTATATTAACAAATTAATATAGGTATAGTATCATCAATCTCTTGATATAAAGCTCATAAAGTACATTTAACAAAACTACTTATAGATGAAATCAAGGCCTAGCTCAATGAAGACACTATGGTCAATTTAGGTAAAGAGCCACAATAGATCATATAACTCCCGACCACTTTCCCTGCGTAACAGAAGAAATAGAGAGCGAACTCTTCTAATTAATTATTATTGGAACCATTTCTAGCTTAATGAGAGCAAGCACCGCGGCCGAGTAGGCCTACTACTAATTAGTGATTATTTGCACGAATGGTCTATGAATGTTAAAATCCCAGGGAGAGGGTGCCGGCGGTTCCCGCAATAAGAAAGTGTTCCGCTATCGAATACCTCGGAAACTTTCGCTTCTCACTGTTATTCCTACCGCTCTTTTAGAATGTTGTTGGAAATTTGTAAATAAAGATAGCAGAATTACGGATATTTTTCATGGTTATGTGTTACGAGGCGACGTTTCCAGGACAAAATGTGCTCTTTTCTTCAGGTATCATTCATTTTCCAAAACTAAAACAAAAAACTTTGTTTGAATTGTTTACTTTTTACCACGCCTAATCTTATTTGTAAGATTTGAAACCTGGACAAGAGGACATAATGTTTTCAAAACGTGTCGAGTGGATGATGTTAAACACAGATTTGTGACAAATGTCCATAATGATTCATTCAAATCATTTATAACCAATCATGAATTTTAAATGCATGTAATTTATGATTTACCACAGACGTGGTATTTTCATTTCACAATGGGGTACCACAAGTAACAAACAGCACACAATAACAACTTTAAGTCATATTATTATAAACACTTGACCCTACATGTCTATGATCTTCTAACAAGGAAATTTTTGTTATAGTTTGGGGTTTCAAAACTAGAAAACGAAATATGTTTTCCAAATCTTGTAAAGTCGACACGCACATTAAATTCAGTACATTTATAAGATAATATAGGTCTGCCAACCTGAGCAGAAGGTCGTATAATCCTTCTTTAGTTGTCCGTATTAAATATTTCTTCACGTATTCATTAATACTTATCATGTTTTCCTACTTAGTTCCGTTCAAACATCTATCGTTGAAAATAAATACTACATTTTGTTAAAGATTTATAAGTTGTTCTCCCACTACTGCTTCACTGAGAAATTTTTAATTTTGAACTTTGGTAAATTCCCTCTTGACTTTAGGATTCCAAACAGTCAATAAATCTGACAAAAATACCCTCTGATCTAAACCAACGCGACTTGAGGTCTCAGATTGCGATATCGATCCCATCAATAGTATGACGTGCGACCATTAATTGGGCACGATTGTAAACCAGAATGAATGAAATGAATGGCCGCTGATAATGATAATCACGGTTATCAGGATGAGTCATGCGCCTAACAAGTGTGGCCCATTCATACGCAGCCATAAACTAGTCGCAAGGCTTTCAGCGATACACACATCGCAATGATTGCTGCTGTCTCATCTACTTGACCTGGGCCTGGCTACTGCCTGCAGTACTTGATTATCCACTGGGACATTGGCTCTTTCAGCGGTACATGCAACACACAGATTACTGTCTCAGTCACTGCCACTGCAGCCTTGATTGCCCACTGGAACATTGGCTCTTTCAGCGGTACATGCAACACACAGATTACTGTCTCAGTCACTGCCACTGCAGCCTTGATTGCCCACTGGAACATTGGCTCTTTCATCGATACACACATCGCAATGATTGCTGCTGTCTCATCTACTTGACCTGGGCCTGGCTACTGCCTGCAGTACTTGATTATCTACTGGGACATTGGCTCTTTCAGCGGTACATGCAACACACAGATTACTGTCTCAGTCACTGCCACTGCAGCCTTGATTGTCCACTGGGACATTGGCTCTTTCAGCGGTACACGCAACGCACAGATTACTGTCTCAGTCACTGCCACTGCATCCTTGATTGTCCACTGGGACATTGGCTCTTTCAGCGGTACATGCAACGCACAGATTACTATCTCAGTCACTGCCACTGCAGCCTTAATTGTCCACTGGAACATTGGCTCTTTCAGCGGTACATGCAACACACAGATTACTGTCTCAGTCACTGCCACTGCAGCCTTGATTGCCCACTGGAACATTGGCTCTTTCATCGATACACACATCGCAATGATTGCTGCTGTCTCATCTACTTGACCTGGGCCTGGCTACTGCCTGCAGTACTTGATTATCTACTGGGACATTGGCTCTTTCAGCGGTACATGCAACACACAGATTACTGTCTCAGTCACTGCCACTGCAGCCTTGATTGTCCACTGGGACATTGGCTCTTTCAGCGGTACACGCAACGCACAGATTACTGTCTCAGTCACTGCCACTGCATCCTTGATTGTCCACTGGGACATTGGCTCTTTCAGCGGTACATGCAACGCACAGATTACTATCTCAGTCACTGCCACTGCAACCTTAATTGTCCACTGGGACATTGGCTCTTTCAGCGGTACACGCAACGCACAGATTACTCTCAGTCACTGCCACTGCAGCCTTGATTGCCCACTGGAACATTGGCTCTTTCATCGATACACACATCGCAATGATTGCTGCTGTCTCATCTACTTGACCTGGGCCTGGCTACTGCCTGCAGTACTTCATTATCTACTGGGACATTGGCTCTTTCAGCGGTACATGCAACACACAGATTACTATCTCAGTCACTGCCACTGCAGCCTTGATTGCCCACTGGGCATTGGCTCTTTATTGGAGTTCCTCATGAATGAAATTCAGGCTTCTATCAGGCCTGAATTACAGATAAATAATTATTTACGTAATTAAATGTATTACAGGTTTAATAATTTGAATTCCAATTAAAAGATTTTTAAAGTGGGTGTGCTTAATTAAAACACGTTTACGATGAGAAAGGCGGGAACATAGTTCACAACGCAATCCGACAACCAGACCTAGGAACTAACATTGGCAGGTCATATGCATCATATGCGAATTTGACTTCTACTTAGTCTCTTGGGCGAGAAAGTCCGTTCAGATCTTTATTCAACTTCGGTAATAATAGTCCTAAAATCATAATTAATTGCGCACGGATCTCATCATGGCATATGCTAGTAGACCTACCATGACACTGATACAAAGACCGCTGTGCTAATGTTACGTAAACAAAGAACAAAGTGGATTAGATCAGAGAACGAAAGAATCCGCCGAGTCGTTCGATTGGATCGATATAAGAACCGGATCGCCGGTAGGGGGCCGAGGGCGACGACCTTGGACAATATTTAGTGAGCAATGAACCCGAACCCTACTCTCACCCTGACCACCAACCAACAGCTGACTACGCCACGGTCGGTCGATAAGACACCGGCAGCGGCTCGGCACGCCCTACTGCCAGGGGCGTACCTACTTCTGTCGCCGAGGGGACTTCTTAACCCCTTCTAGATATCTCGCCGACGGTCACCACTAAACACACGATTCCATAGTTGGCTGACTCAATCTTACATTTGGCTGTCCTCGGGACTCATGGCTTACAGAAATTATTTTTTTATACAGTGCTAATGTAATGAAATACTTTGAAAAATATGTTGACGTCATGATAATTAAATAAAATAAAATTATAAATGCAATAAATGTTATATGTCCTAATAATGGACTATATATTTAAGTCCTATATATTTCAATGTGAGCATTATTATTTTGTTGTACAATATCGTATTAGCACACTTTTATGTGAGAATTCTATTAATGCTACTTTACGTTTTTAATGTTGTGCTCCTAAAAAAATCACACTCGTCTATGTTTTTATAGTGTAGAAAAGCAGAGAAATATTTCCATTGTATAAGATCACAACCTGGTTTTTCTTAAAATCGATTGACAAATTTGCCCAAAGAAATACATCGATCGTCAACCACACTAATGACGGTGGATGTCTAAATGGAACGGTATGAAGAGGGTTAAAATATGAAACGATAATCTTTTTCTAGGATTATATTTTTCCTACCTTGGTACGCTTCAGATTGACCGCACTTAAACTTGAGTACTTAAAAAGACTGTAAGTCGCATCTTTAAGAGTATCTGAATTTAACATTTATTTAAGTGTCCGACGGTTGATTTTAAGTGTGTCAATGTGAGACAAATACTACTACTTCACATTTTAAACCATTTTCGATACCCTCTCATTTAGACCTTCACCCAAACTAGTATATATTAAGTATTTAATTTGTATTTAATAGACCTGTGCCATAAGGGTCCGACCGAGCAAAGCACAAGAACAATATTTACTATACACAGACATGGACAATTAAAACATCGTCACGGATATTAGCTGACCAACTGAGGAACGATTTGACGGCGTTCTTGAATAATGCCCAGATTCAAGGGGATCGAAGGAGGAGCACGATAAAACTGAAAACACTATCATAGCTATGACAACTATACAGCTACAACAGCCCAGCCCATCACAATATCGTAATAGATACTTGCCGACGAAGTAGTATATTATGTAAAGTTAGGTATTTCATTACCAAGAACATGTTAGTAGGTTAACTTTAAAATATTGATTCCCTTCGAACATTAAACTGTAAAACCTTAGATTATCACTTCTGTAGCACTTTAACTAGTCGCAGCGACTTCTATATTTTACTCACGTCTAGCAGAGTACCACGAAGTGAATTCAGGGTCACGAACAGTGTGTCCGCCCCAACTCTCTGTATCCACCAAAATACTAAACAACTATTTCCAACATACTCGTTCCAGGCAGTTTTATTTCCTAACATATATTAAACATAAAATATTTTCGTGACTGTGCGCGTACTGCTTACTGCAACATAAAAATAACTAGATGTTTTATTCGAAAGGATAATAAAAGAACGAGTTTAATAAGAAATATCGCGACTTGTTCCGACGTCATGTGTTAAATAATAATGAAAGCCACAGCCCCTAGAACACCAGGTCACGCCCAGCACTCCCCTGGACGGAGGGAGAGGTAAATAAGATAAAAGATAAACCTGTTGAAAGAGAACGCTATGTGGACTGATATAAACTTGAAACGGTGTCCAACAAGGTAGTCCAGTCAACGTTACTGCCGCAAGCGAATCTTCTGACAAATATTACTAAACTATACAACCTGCTATGAAAATTATTTCTCATGAAGTTTGAGATAAAAAAATGCTGTAGAACCGTACCGTACCGCCATATATATTTCAAAGTATCATATTATTTTTTAAATGTGTTACTATAATGTGCGTTATTTTGATATTATTTTCTACTCTATTTACTTTACCACTTCTCTGAGTTATGTGTTTACAGGCACAAAACTGTTTTGTTTGTCAACAAAAAGTTAAGTGATCCCCACTCTCAAGTGACTGAGTATTTATTATCCTAAATCACGCGACCGTACAAGTGTTTGAAATAGCAGTACAACCTTCTCGTGAAAGGAGCATAATTCGCTATTTTAAGACTTTATTTCCTTCTTTCGGTCCTGATCCAAGCCAAACAAGTACGGCACACATGGTACTTAGCAAGACCGGACTAGCGGGTGATGTCACTGTGTGTGTTGGCAGCGCACCTCGTGACTCAGGGGATTGACGTCATAGAAGGGGTGAAGAGAGATGAATGAGTCAAGAAAACCTCAAACTAAACTTACTTTGGCTCGACGCTCCAGGGAAAACTAGGGCGACAGTTATGCGCTTTGGTTGTCAAGGAATTTTCATTTAAATTAACTTCGTAAGCGGTAGCCAGGGTAGAAAAGTTATTGTCAAAACGAAACTATGCCTCCCTTATATTTTATCGTATAATTATGTAGGCTTTCAAAGAACCTCATCGTCAGTCCAATGTCGGCTTGAATTAATACAGATCAAACCTATCTTGAGGTTTTTAGTATTCTATATTCTTAACAACGCAGAGAATACAAGCTTATACACGGGAAAAGTAGTAAATAGTTTCGGAAGTGATAAACGGATGATATTACGGAGGATATCTATAATGTATAGAGCCTGAAGGAATGCTGGAGAGAGTCCTAGTGCGATGTAGTAGACCGTGAAACAGCGAGGGTCAGGGAGCAGACGAGGTCACGTGACGTGACGTCCCTGAGGCTGTGCCATGGCAGGCGGCCACCGTGTGTCTAGGAGTGAGGGGACGATCTCTTGTACTTTAGCTAAAGAGAAAAGTATCATCGTATGAATGTTGCGCCAATCACAAACCTTTGCTGCATAGAGCTAAGTGACGGGAAATGATGCTCCCTTCAACACTAATTGATTTCCACGGCAGGGCGTGACTCAGGTGCTGATTATAAGGGTGGGGAGAGGGTGAGCCCCCCCCACCCCACCACATACAGTCTCACCGGAGCCAGAGCTGTTGCTGATGCTAAGGAAGCATCCCTGACCCAGTTTCTAAACCCATTAACGGCCGTGAATACAGAGTAGTTTACATTTTAGTCGCCTATTTTCTGGCACCGATGCAGTCTGTTGTTGGGCAAGACGATCCTTTCCTGTTATAAACTAGACGCCGCGCCGCGCCGTAGCTTAACTCGTTCATTAATTTCGAGTATTTTCGAAGTTTTCACCGTTAAATATCGGTTTTCAAAGGTTGAAATTTTGATTGTCAATGTATGGTAGAAATCGGAATGTGGGAATTGTTATATTGTTTTAAATCATAATTAGTAATGGAAGATAGTATAGCATTGCCGGCGGTCACTGAGAAACAAATAACATAAATAATCTCAAAAATTGGTTTAAATATTCAAATTAAAATTACCTGTAACATACATTTTTATTGAGGTAATGATATTTATATTATAAAGAGAGATAAAACAACAAATGGCATCAACAACAAACCTGGACTAAATAAATATAAGAATTAACTGAAAACTGTTTAATTTACGAAGATGTTACCACAATAGCAATTCTACACAGCCTAAAAGTAAACGACTTCAGTAGAAACAAGAACTCGGCATCGAAGAGCTTTATATATTCAGAAGGTAAAGACTGTTTTCATTCTGTAGTCAGAAAGGCAGTGCTGACACAACCCACACAATACAATTCCCCTTTAGAGTGAAACGTGTACGAGTGGGCTTGTGTGTGCAAGTGTAAACTACCAACTCGAGTTTTGTTTGATCGTCACTAACGCTCAGATGGACAGTGGGCAGGCTCTGTCTATCCCTCGCGGCTGAACATCTGGCTGTCGATGTCATGTTTTACAGGCTAAATAGAGAACATTGTACACATTAAGGGTGATGAAATTGATTTTCGGATGGAATCATTATTTTGTTTAATTGAATTGATCACAACCTGACCACCTTTTCTTAAAACAGACAAACAAAAATATTAATTTAAATATTAAAATTATATAAATAAATATATAAATATTAAATATTTAAAATATTTAAAAAAGTTATAAATCATTCCAGGAGCAGAAGCATTAGACGCAGAATTGATAAACGTCTTACTATCAAACCAAAAGAAACACTTTTCAAGATAAGGATACCTTATTTTAAAATACTTACGTATATGAAATCCGACTCAACTGAATAACAAGTTTTTATTCCCAAACAACTAATTTGTTTAATTTAAACGTTTATTTAAAAACGTGGCGTTTCTGAAATTAAATTTCATTGTCATACAAACTTAATGTTCTTAATTCATTTTTTTAACATGTCACTCCCTAAAGATATGACCAGGTGCATGCTGTAATAAATTAATATTTTTATTTTCAGCAGTTTTTTTACCTTATACAGTTGTTGTAAGCCTAACCTGAAACCGGTTGTAAGTTATTATCTGAATAGGCTAGACGCTAGGCTTGTCCATGGCCTGTGTAGTGGGGTCCAATAAACTTGTTTATGTATTTTAATAAATATGACATTGAAAAGAATTCTTTCACGTCATTAAAAACGTCATGACTTTGTTCATCACCAATGTTTGTTTAAAAAAAGCTTTAATTTTAAAAATGTTGGTATTTTAAATAACCAACATTTTTACAGACCCCTCTAAAACAACCCGTACAATGGCTGTGGACGTACAAAGAGTGTATATTGATAGTGAAGATTACTCCAACTGTACTGTCGTCAAGGTCACAACGTCGCGCCAGCCGGCTAGTGCCAGTCGTGTTATTGCTGTATAAATATTGCTCGCACCAACAGTTGTTAGGCCGCAATGAAGGACGCTGATTGGCCGGGTCAGAGTCAATCACTGCCGGGCCAAGCCAATCAGCGCTCACCTAGCCCTGTGCAATAATGACGTCATAAACAAGCCCGCGGCTCAGTCGTGGATGCTGTGCTGATTGAAGACACGGCCTGGTCTCTACCGGATCCTGGGTTGAAGATACAAGACCTTTCAGATTGCGAGATATAGCATGTGCTTCGACTTCGAAAATACCGATTAAATGTAAAATTCGATTTCACCAATTGATACATCAAGTTTCTAGGATTAATGTCAAACTTTTTGAGTGAATTGATGGTATGAAAAAGTCAATGTATGGACGGACTTATGTAACAACCGTAATACTTTTTAAGAGCGCTCTCAAAACAAAACATACCCTGTCTTCTATCAGTTAATTCTATGACAAATGTTGACCAAGTTGTATATAACAAATAATAAGGATTGTTACAATAGTAACGAGTTCAGTATCGCAAGAAAACTGCGTAATTTGAAGCTACAGGTCCATTAGTCTAATTCCAGTACAATTTATAAAACGTCAAAGAGAAGTGAAATATGCTGTGTTGCGCAGAACGAAATTGGTTTCCACTATCTTCATTCCGTAGACTGCCGCGTTGTTTGCCAACATTTTCTGTACTTTCAGTCAGTTTTACATGCGCGTCTTTTACATTCATGCTTGAATATGTTACACACATGTACTCGGGGTTACATTTCAGTTTTCATATCAGACTAAATAATCTCTGGGGCTGGAAATGGAATTGGAACGTTGAATATGAATATGACGAGAAGTATTGAAGACTCCAAAGCCAACAGCTGCCTGGCGTTTATCTAGCACAACTAACACAGTTTACCAACAGAACAGATGGCAGAGGCTCTGTGCCACCAGGTGCACCACTAGGTCTTCTGCTGTTGTGAAACTCGCACCACTCAACCTTGCCACGACTTGTGCTGCATGGTTACTTACATGGAACTGTGACTGTAACTGCAACTGTAACATGAGAGACTATGTAACCCAACTCTCCCAACCTAAATGGAAAATGTAATGTAACAATGCATTTTATATGCAACTGACTCCACTGTAGGGTTCTGTAGAGTTCGTTCAACGCCTGCGGCGTGATGTTTATGTGAAACTAAGAGATGAATATTCAATGTAGTCCGCAGTCAGGTATGTTTGATTCATATTGATACTTTGTGCTTTAGGATCCAACGGTTCAGTTTTCGAATTCCAAAAAAGTACAATATTTAAGTTTATTAACATATTGTTAATACCGACAAGTAACAAACATCTTTAAAAAAGATATATAAAATAGCCCAGAAATTTGTTCACACAACAAATCCAGAAAGAATGTTACATTTCATTACATCATTTATAGAATACGTCATCGTACAAAAGTAAGACTTTCATAACATTAAATATGAGTCCTTATACATTTTTCCCCATATAAAGGATTATTTAAAATACTAGTTTCGTTAAGAAAATAATTCGAGAATTGTTTACTCTAATGAGCTCCATTTCCCGTACACGAACAAATCTTAAAAATTTGACCATTTTAAAATTCATATTGGCTTGACTGTGTAGATAGTCTACATTGTACAGTAAATGTGTGGTTTTCTTGATTTTTACTAGAACTAAATCATAAATAAATTCTCTTCGTACGACTACCATCGTCACTTGACAGTTTTTTGCACGAAATCACGATATGGAGACTGGTCTATTGGTTATTATAAAAATATAGTTGGTAATTTTCTTATTTCCATTACAACTTTGAACAACTGACACAGGATTAAGTAGTATGTTGTTTGAAACGTCAATAGTATACATACAGTTATATTCTAAAAACAATTTGTTTTTTATATATATATATATATATATATATATATATATATAATATATATATAAGTTCCTTTATATGACTTGTACAAAAATACAATGTAATCTATGTGGATTGATCTTTAAGGTTTCGAAATCGAGCAGCTGTAGCATTTCTTGACTCAACCAATTGATGAGGTTTAAGAGTAACTTTAATGTATAATTAACTTAATGCATTTAACATGATAACCAGACATACATTTTAAACATAATATTGATGAAAAAGTCAGTATTAATGAAATAAAAGTAATTTAAATGAACAATGCTGCACTAAAAACTCGGGTGGATAGTATTAATTAGCAGCCAGTCTCAGACTAGCTGGATCAATGCCTTATAAGGATCGAGAAGGCGCTCGCACAACAGTTAATGTGACTGGACAGCTCCACACGCTGTATCGTCACCTGCTGTAGTTGTAGATCGTAGGCCTACTACGGTACATAATGGTTGGGTTTGGCACAATCACTCTGCAATGACGCGGTTCAACAGAATGACCTTTCATTCATCTAAAATGTATCCAAGATGACATAGCTGATCAATCGATACTCTGCTTCACGCTTATGTCTCTCTTAGTTACTTACACAAATACTCCGGCTATACATCTTGATGTGGGAATGAGAGTTATAACTGTAACAAATTTACTGTCATTAATATATCGAAATAAAGAACTACTTCAGTCATGAATTGCATTTTTACTAAAATTTTGTCAATATCTCAAATCTGAAAGAACAATTGAGATGGTAGACGATTGGCTACAGAGTTTGTCTGAGGAAAGAATACAGAGCGCCAACAAGACGGTCGCGGACCAGACTCCAGGGCCATTCGTCTCGGCCGGGCAGAGATCACGCCGCGCCTCGACCATAAACAATGGCAGTGTTCAGTTCGGGAGCTACAGACTCTGCCTCCCTAGCTGAAGCGCCTACTGGTGCAGTAGTCGTGAGTAACGCCTGTACTGGTACTTGGTAGCCTCCGCACGCATAGTCAAAACATATACATTCCAAGTAGTCGATGATCCACCATAATCAATCCAACAATTGATTTTGGGAAACAATATTTGCGTGAATTTCCAGAATGAACCAAGCCAAATTTCATTAACAATATCTCGTTTTCGGTATTCTAAGTGACAACACCATTGAGATTACCAATTGATCGTGAATATGTGTCACACGGCAGGTCACGTATGCTGCAAAATGACGCTTCCCGAGAAAAGTGCAACGTATTCGGTAAGTTAGAAGGGAAACTGTGACAGCGGCCAAACCTGACAGAGAAGTCGCAAGTCACAATTGGACTGCGGCTGCGGCGTCCTTTCATCGACCCTGACCTCCTTGTAGAACACTTTACGGAAACTTGTCCTGACCGACCATCGACGCTAGTACCTCTCCGGTGTCCAGTGTCCTGCTCTTGCGGATCTTTGGTCGCCGTTTCTATGTGAAAGTGTAGAAGTTAACACTGGGAGTTTTGGTCCAGTTGTTATTGACCGAGACATTGATATTTCCAAAGTTTGAATCTGAAGAAAACACTGAACATGTTTAAATCATATCAACACTCCCTGATTAAAACAGACCAACGATTTACTTTAAGTTCGTTATTACCTCTAACGTAAGAACACTTGAAAATACCGAAATCAGCGAAAACAAAAAAATATATGCACAAGTGAAGCACATTTTTCTATGCGTATTTAAATGTTATGCTACTAATGATAGGTACATTGCTGTTTGTGTAGACGTTATGTTAGTGAATAAGTACATTGCTGTGTGTGTACGCTATACCAGTGATAAGGTAAATTGTTCTCGTATTTATATGTTATGCTACTGATTAAATATACTGTTACACTGTGTACCTATGTTTTAGAAGATATATACTTAGTTATAAAGTGCATTGTTGTAGGCGTATTGAAACGTTCTGCTAATAACGGTATGTTGTTCACAGTATACGCTCACGTTGATGATCAGAGAATCTATAAATTCACATATTTTGAATCTGGATATAGGACTACTGTAAGGAAATAGGTGGCCGAATTGTAACTGGAACCACCAACCGGAATGTCAACCTTCACCTAACAAATCACCTGTTGGATCATCCAGCGAGCCATGTTTGTCCAACAGCTGAGGAGAGGCTGCGCGCGCACCTCTACTGGAATGTTATAAGCCACTGCTCTGCCACGCGCGCCAAACTCCACCACCAATCATCAGCTGTTTATGTTGGGTTATTTCCGTCTGGCCCTCTGACGGTATTCGTTTCCTAGAATTCCTCTTCCACCCACACCGAAGAATACTTTAGCTTTCTTGCCTTCCTTCACTTCATTTCACACCATTCTCGGTGTGGGTGGGCGAGCGAGCGACTGTTTACGGTTTGGTCAGTACACCGCTCGGGTCTTATCTATTCACCCCATTCAGTCTTACATAAACTGTAAACATCGGTGAAGGGGGAACACCTGATTCAGTAGACATAAAACCGTAAGAACATAGGCAGGCAATCTGAACAAAGAATGCTAAAGTAGAGTTTTATTTAAATTCCGTTATTTTGTACAGTTCAAAACAATACATTTTGAAAAAAACTTGCAAAATCATCCTGTTCATGATGAAAATTCATGTGTAAAACAATACTACGATACACAATATTTTTTTTTTTTTTTTTGCTTTGAAACTAAAAACCAAATCTCCTTTCTCTCATCACGACAATGTCTGTCTATACGAGTTTTACACAACGCTTTCAATCCTGTACTATCGATGATTCATAGGTCGTACAAAGTCTTATAATTCAGATCAGAATGCCTGAGTATTCTTAGATATATTAAAAGAGATCACTTCGAGAAGAGGGTGACAAATGATGTATTTGTTTGTGTGAAGAACTAATAATATGACAGTACTCCAGCACTCTCCTAGATTACCGATGCTGAGAGGCACATCTGGGTCACTACTAATGTGTTTCCTCAGTAACACTCCAGAGCCGGAAACAGTGGTGGCTGACTAATGTCAATCCACCACACGTGCCAGAGATAACGCTGATTGTGACTGTGCTGTGCTGTGTTATTAACGTGCTGACCTGATCTGGCAACTACTGAAGTCAAATGTTGAAGCTCTCGGGCCATGAGCTGTCTTGTTCTTGATAAAAGAGTCAATTTCAGGGATTGTGAACGCATACACAACACTATATGATCAACTGCTATTTTTGAATTCAAAAGAAAGTTTGAAGATGTAGTTAAACATTTCATTGTAGACCAGTTTATGAGAAGATACTCATCCCACGCCTAAATGTGTTGCCACTTGGAATATTTGTGGACTCACAACATGTAACGAAACACACACACACACACACACACACACACACACACACACACACACACACACACACACACACACACAAATAAAATAAAAAATAATGAGACATTTATCAAAAATCCTGGCAATAATAAAAAATAACCAACATTTATATTAAATTCATCAAAATTATATAGTTACGAGAATATGTTATCTGTGCAACTCAAATATTTCGAACATAAAAATAAGTCACTTCATTTAGATGTAACGTTTGTTCTCTTTTAAAATCATAGGTGAAGATAGGTGAAAGCTAAATCACTGCATTGTTTCATTGTAAAGGTAACAAAAGAGTTACCATTTTACTTGAATAATTTCACATCACTTTCCCCTAGAAAAAAAACCCAATAACCCTCTTGAAGCACAAATGCTTTATTAACTGGCCCTACGTTTAGACGGTATTGCCTAATTATTTCCACACACGCATTTGAAACAAACTGTGCTCTTTTAATAACAACTAACTGATGGTAACTACGAATAATTTGTATATTATATTTATTATAATTACCAAATACGACTTGTAGCCCATATCAGACCACAACTCGTTCAAGATCGACTGTTTCATTGAACAGCATAAATTATTTAAAAACAGGAGTAAATTAAGTTAATACCATAAAACGAGATTAAACAGTGACATATGAGGTAGAAATGGTAACGTATGTAGCCCAAAGAATGCAGTTGTTCAACTCCCTGGAATTTCGCGAGGATGAGTGAACAGCCTGTGGAGGATGTGACTGAGTCATTCAAGGCTGATGAATTAATAAAGCAGAAGGAGTTCTCCGAATCGATGTCCATCTCCGTGGATTGTTTATAGAGAAGCGCCGTTGTCAGTCAGGACTGTCTGATAAGGGCAAGCTTTCGTCACTAGAGCCAAAAATGGCCAGTAATAACAGTCCCTTGTTGGAGAAAAGAAGACAGACAAGACAGTAACCTTCAACAGTGCACTTAGTTCTGTCAGTCAAGAGCGTGACGGCATGAGTCATCTTGCATGTATTGAGTTACAGTCTCCGTACAGTAACTGTCTGGCCTTGACTGGATTAATTATGACATATTACACAAGTGAGTTACGTTTATATAACTTCTGCAGTACATGTTCTGGCGTGTAACGTTCTACAGTGAACAGAGTTCTGTCAGTCAAGAGCGTGACGGCATGAGTCATCTTGCATGTATTGAGTTACAGTCTCCGTACAGTAACTGTCTGGCCTTGACTGGATTAATTATGACATATTACACAAGTGGGTTACGTTTATATAACTTCTGCAGTACATGTTCTGGCGTGTAACGTTCTACAGTGAACAGAGTTCTGTCAGTCAAGAGCGTGACGGCATGAGTCATCTTGCATGTATTGAGTTACAGTCTCCGTACAGTAACTGTCTGGCCTTGACTGGATTAATTATGACATATTACACAAGTGAGTTATGTTTATAGCATTTCTGCTGTATAAGTTCTGGTGTGTAACGTTCAACAGTGAACAGAGTTCTGTCAGTCAAGAGCGTGACGGCATGAGTCATCTTGCATGTATTGAGTTACAGTCTCCGTACAGTAACTGTCTGGCCTTGACTGGATTAATTATGACATATTACACAAGTGGGTTACGTTTATATAACTTCTGCAGTACATGTTCTGGCGTGTAACGTTCTACAGTGAACAGAGTTCTGTCAGTCAAGAGCGTGACGGCATGAGTCATCTTGCATGTATTGAGTTACAGTCTCCGTACAGTAACTGTCTGGCCTTGACTGGATTAATTATGACATATTACACAAGTGAGTTATGTTTATAGCATTTCTGCTGTATAAGTTCTGGCGTGTAACGTTCAACGTCCTTTGATGATTATAGAATCTTCCCTCACCTACATTCATAATCAGTTGTAACATTTGTAATTGCTGGGTACTTTTATAGAATGCTGATCAATAAATAATGTTTAGAAATTATTGAGAAAATTATACTTTTTACTTACAGTAAGTTTCACTGTAAAATAGTTACAGTATTTTGTTGGAGATAGATGTTGGCTGTTGAAATAAGGACACTTGACGGGTCTGTTGTGACAATTGCATAGAAGAAATTTGTATAAAAATACAAAAGTGGTAAATTAACACATTTACACATTTCTAATATGAAAGTGAATAAACAAAACTTTAGAACTGGCCTTTGAGTAAAGGAAGGACTTTTCTATTTGTGCCTAGTAAGAAACAGCACTTCTGTAGAACATTGACAATGAGTCCACCACGCTGTCCAATGGTGGTACTAAACAAGAGCCACGCTGTGCGATGGTGGTACTAAACAAGAGCCACGCTGTCCAATGGTGGTACTAAACAAGAGCCACGCTGTCCGATGGCGGTACTAAACAAGAGTCCACCACGCTGTCCGATGGTGGTACTAAACAAGAGTCCACCACGCTGTCCGATGGTGGTACTAAACAAGGTCCACGCTGTCCGAAGGTGGTACTAAACAAGAACCACGCTGTCCGATGGTGGTACTAAACAAGAGTCCACCACGCTGTCCGATGGTGGTACTAAACAAGATCCACGCTGTCCGAAGGTGGTACTAAACAAGAACCACGCTGTCCGATGGTGGTACTAAACAAGAGTCCACCACGCTGTCCGATGGTGGTACTAAACAAGATCCACGCTGTCCGAAGGTGGTACTAAACAAGAACCACGCTGTCCGATGGTGGTACTAAACAAGAGCCACGCTGTCCGATGACGAGACTATCTCCACGCCAATGTAGGGCAGTAGGCTCAGGATCACCTCCGGTAAAGTATACGCCCAACACGACCGAGACGTGATACTCCCTCGGTCCTATCGGTCGTGAGGCTATTGGCGACGGTCGTGCAGCCTGACCCGGCCTAGCCCCACTTCACACTTCACTGGCCGCAATGTCAACTACTACAGCTATCGTACGCTCCGAATTCTATTTCCGAGCCAACCGTTCGTTTTTTTCGCAGCGCTGCACTGGTGTGTAAGATTTGTCGAACTGAACATGGTCTGCTAATTTATTTTATAAAACTATTATATCCACGAATAACCATTTGTTTCGTATAAACCAAGTGAAACATCGACAAAGTATTCTTCCAATTTCAAATTGAGTACACAAATTCGCCCATCTACAAGAAATAACGTATTATGCACAAGCCAAACCAGCCATTTCATATCACCTTTTTCTTATTTAATCAAGGAAAAAAGTATAACACAGCTTTCGTCATGAAATTGCGTCTCATAAAAATTATAGTAAAAACTAGAATCGCAATTCATGTCTTGAGGCAATACTTCGTTTCGGGAATTCAATGAAATGCATATCTGGGCCAGTTCGGTGTTCAAAGAAATGCTTTGCTTGTTCGATTCTTCTATTTGATTTTGGCGTTCACTTTCCACCACGGTCGGAACCGCAGAATACAAAGCGCATCACACAGCAGGGAAGTGGAGTTCTAGTCTCCTGCAGTAGGGTCAGGGGATTAGTGTCCTTCTGGTATGTTATCGTGTGAATGGAGTCAGTGTCCGGGCGGGCGAGCGGTCGCCATAGCTCACTTCCACACCAACGTGAGGGTGTGTGAGGTGAGGACGAGGACACCACACAGCAGGGAAGTGGAGTTCTAGTCTCCTGCAGTAGGGTCAGGGGATTAGTGTCCGTCTGGTATGTTATCGTGTGAATGGAGTCAGTGTCCGGGCGGCGAGACTCGGTGGTCGGTCGGCATAGCTCACTTCCACACCAACGCCATCGCCCTATCTATCACCTTCTGGGCTTCATGTGTGTGGTCTGATTATTAGTAAACAATGCGCTGTTAGCCCGATGCAGAAGTTAATACGTACGTTACACAATAGCACCTAGTTAACACTTAAACTACTAAAGTAAGAGATAAAAATTAAACAAGGGAGATGCGAGATGTTATGAAGTTAGTCAATCCCAGTTTTGCATAAACTTTTACTCAGCCATGCATTACCACTTTATACCAATACTTTACTCTATGCTGCGTTTTTTTAAAGATTTTATGGTACAAATTCCTAAAACCAAATAATGCCTATAGGAAATCACGCATGAAGTAAAATTTGAAATTATAGTCACGAAATAATTAAAGGTCTGATTAAGTATCTATTAACAATTGGTTTTATTCAACTAGATATTCCCGTAAAATAACACTAATGGAGTCCCGCTAGGTTAAAACTTGAACAGTCTTGATGTGAATCTCTTTTTCGAACACCCTATTTAAAATAGGTAAATCGATTTAGGACATATGTGCTGAACGAATAGTAGGTACTAAAGTAACTATTGGTTGTTTACTGATTCCGTCTAAATGGGTAGAGCGAAAGATGAAGCACGGGTGAATTTGGAAATTGCAATTTACGAACTTCAAAAACCATGTTATAAGGGTTGTTGTTTATAAATTGTGGCTATAAGCGGCGTACATTTTAGAAATGACATATTTCTAAAATGTATGTGTATATTTCTGTATTTGAACAAAATAATGGCAAAATATATCATCATTAAATAATAAATATAGTGCCAGAAAAGAACGATATGGTGTTTTGAGTTTCTATACCATTCGAAAAACTAGTTACTACAAGTTTATTTTTCACTGTAGTACCTAACAAAAGAAGTTTGAAGTAAATAGTATATATCATGTTGACCAAAAAATAACGGTAAATCGGTTTACTTTCTTAAAATCGTTTTACTTAGTTTTATTTTTTAAACATAACGTCATAGATACATTAGATACATCTACTAGTAAGTGTGGACTTTATGAATTCTTAAAGACTTCCCATAGTGTTGCACTGGACTAACTACAGTTCTGCTGAGTGAAGAGCCGCCTCAGCGGAGAGCTCAGCACGATGATTAGGACAGGGTCGCGCAGCAAGAGAAAGAGGAAAATTGCAGAGGCGGCTCGACTAGCTGTAGATGCCATCTAGGAAAATGTGCCTCGCTTGGCGAACCTGCCTTTGCTCAACTCTTCCATTAGCGCCGTGCTTTCTAGGCCACGGTGTCGTAGTCTGTAGCACTGCTTTCTATTTATCGGTACAGTCCGGAGTAAAAAGTTAGACATCACATGTAAATTCGATATCCGTCAATTCGGGATTCTATGATCTATTTAATGATGATTAAGTTATAGAAATAGGCGGTTTCTTAACATATATAATTATAATTTCTAAGGTATTTGTTTTCTGTCAAAAAACATGAATGCCATAAGTTGTTATGACTAAACATAACATGTCGTGTACCCTCTAACATAAAGGGGGAAAATTGGAGAATCCATACGAAGTTCTTTAAAAAAGTGGAAGCCTTATCAAACTGTTAGCTATATCAAAATATTTCAAAAGTGCTTTGATACTGTAGTTCCCTTAAGAATTTGAGAATTAACTAAAAAAGAGTATGCCACCTGTTGCATACTATTACTGTGAGCCAAACTACCACTACACTACTGAATCTCTAACATTCAAATCACGGTATACTTAGATCCTGTGCGAGTTGTAGAACTTACAACAATAGTTGTTATAAATCGGGGCTTTATATATAGATTACTTTCAGTTTAATCTCCCTAACTTAATTTGAGGCAGACCTATGAAATTTTAAAATTGGAAACACAATCCTTATATGGACGCAAGGTCTATTCTCTGTTGAATAGTCAAAGGTAACAAAGACAGAAGCGAGTACTTACAACGTTTCAACAATAGATGGTTTAATGATTCCAACTCACCTGAAACAAAGACAAAAACAATAAATATTTCGAAAAGACACAGTTTTTAGTTTTGAACATATACGGTTAGAGCCGAGACTATGTTTAGCCCGCGGGTCACGGACAGAACATCTCTTGTACCTGAGGCTATTTAGAGACCGAGTAGTGGAGCGAGGACAACTGCCGATACCGAGCCAACACTGTCAGTACAGTAAGTACTGTGAGTAAGTACGTGCTCCCGCACGTGTCACCCGCAGTACTTGATGGACGTGAGAACTGACGTATATTGTTGTCCACCAGAGTGAAATGCCGCGAAATGTCCTCGTTTGGCGTACATGATTACAAACAGGCAACTGAATAGATTTCTACCGGCACGCTAGTACTGTACACAACCGCTCCGTATTCTCGTGTTTCACTAAGACAATCTTCAAATCAATGGACTGGAATCTATTTTATACTTACTGTACTTTGTTCGTATGACTTGTTCGGTGATAGTATGTAAGAGTATATTAGAAGTAGAAATTATGCAGACGTGTACATCAAAAGTCTATAACTTTAACAATCCAACAACTTTATTTTTTCAAGTCAATAATATTAAGTATACTACAGAATTTAATGTGCTCAGACGACAAAAGGGCCATTGCAGCCCAATAATATTAAAGACGTATATATGAGTTTGGAATGTTCAAAAGTAAATAAATGCTGAACTTAGGTTGGTAATATAGTTGGTTAATAACATAAATAAGTATATGATGATAACTAATTCTTTATACAGTTTTACAGGACAATGAAATAGACTTCTCATTCTTTGTGAGTAGAAGTGTATATAACCAAATATTCTGGGGAACCAAACTTAAGAATGTGATTTAATACAAGCCATAACACAGTTTTGTCGTAGCTGTAGCTGTAGCTCTGTGGGAGTGATGGTATCGACAGGTGAAGGTGACGATTTGTTTGTTTAAATGAGTAACGCGGACCACGGATTGCAAAGTTTTATCTCGGCCACTTGGATAAGACATGATTCAGTACGCCTGCTGCGTTGCTGCGTGAGTCACCCGGAGAACAAAGCCATACACCTGCTGACTAAGGAAATATAAATACGGAAATTTACGGCCATAAAACTGTCAGTGGTCAAATATATTTCATGAGGATATAAAAATTGAACGTGAGTCAATTCTTGACTCGAGGATTATTTTTAACCCTACAGATTGTTACCATATATTACTTCTTTAGAATTAGATTCGAACATATTTAAAATCGTAAACAATATTTCTCCAAAATATAAAGAGCATAAGAAAACACACTAATGCTAATTTGGTCATTTAGGTTCTAAATAGTTTAACAATATAAGCAATGGTTTTTTAAGAAAAGAAGGACTGAAAATTACTATGTATATTATATACATATACATAGAAATATAACTTATGTAAATATAAAAATAACAGCAAAACATTATAAGGAAGCATGTTATGGCTAGTAAATATAACGGTAAGTATATACTTTACCCATTCCACATTATTTATTAAATTTTTAAACAAAGGTGGATCTAAACCACAACACTTTTATTCCACTTATTAAGAAACGCCATACAGCTGCTTTCTTTCTCACGTAATTATATAGCAGTATACTGTACTATCTACCAGTAGTGTTTTATGTTAAAATAAAAACTAAGTAAAAACAGAAAAAATATACAAATACAAGTATTTATGGTCTGTTCTATATGAGACATCAACTACATTCAATTTTAAAATAATTTTAAATTTGCCGTAATTGTCGTAGAACGTAAAAGATATTTCATCTAAATATATAAGTGCACAAATAAATAAATAAAACCAATAAGTAAAAAGCATGAAACATATACTTGTAAAGTTATTAAAGTTTCCATGTTCGTCTACAAGACATTAAGCACATTTGAACAATCAGGTAATTTAAATTAAACCTAGTACCAACACTTACTTTCGCTTTTTGGCGAAGTGTTTAACAATTTTGTACATGGTCCGGCAGCCCCGCCACCAACGTCGAACACAACACTAACACTAACTGCACTACCACTGACACTACTACTACCACTACGGACACTATACCCGCTGCTATCAGCGGTCTATCAGCTGTTATTGTGTCAGTTATGGCCGTGTTGTGCCCACCAATCACGCTAATAGCTTGTCCGGCATTCCACACTCACTCACTGAACGCACCCTAACCTAATCCGTCTTTCTAGTGGTCGCTTGACAGTCAGCTGATAGTGTCGAGACCGCACTCTGCCATCTTGTCATCTTCCTGACTTGACGCGACATTTGAGGTTAGGTGACGCACCGGAAACCGAGATAAGCGAGAGCTGAGTAATATTATTGAAGACAATGATGTTTAAACCTTCATTCTGGTGAAGTGTGAGCAAACATTCATATAATTCGCCAACACATCACATGATTGAGGAGTAATATTTAATTATTTTTAATAACACGACGACTTCTCATATCCAGTATATAAGAAGTAAGTTAAGGAAGCAAATTTTTATTTTAAAAAATCTTTGTAATATATTAACATATTGTTATTTGATGAATTTAAGGTTTTTAACGTTAGACATTTATATGTTAGAAACATTATAATGTACATGTTCAGAAACCACAGTCATATTTTTAACCAAGTAAGCCATAGTTACTCGACCAGATTGGCAGTGTCCTCTGGGATTATTGCCCCGAAATTAGGGAAGTCTATCAATTGCACAAATTCACACTACATTGCAAATATAATTTTTCCTAAATTACCAGATTGCTTTAAGTTACTAAGTGTATACAAATCCGTCACTTATAAAAAGAAAGTAACCTTATGGCTACTAAACATAGATAAGGGTGAGTTAGAATATTTTATAACTTCTTTGTATGCACATTAGCTTCGTTGTTGAACCTATGTTCATCAGGAGCATTGACAGTGGGTTGGTGTCATGATGTTGTAACTTTGTAGGATTGAAGGGGAGGGAGATAAAAGTAAAGGGGAGGGGGTGGAGGAGGGAGAGAGAGAGAGAGAGAGAGAGAGAGAGATTATGTTGGTTATGTGTGGCTGAGTGTATAAGTGTGTGAGAGGTTCCAAGCTTCTTAATAAACAGATATAATGTTTTAATTTTTGATAAATTAAGTTTATATTGTTGTTATCATTTATTAATCATCCATTATCACATTATCATTTCTGCGGTTGTTATCTGGTTATCATCTTATTGTAAAACACTTGCTTTGTTGTAGCTATGATGTATTTGTTTTTTCTTATATTACGAGTAAGTATACATAAGTTGAATTTCATAGATCATTTCCTGTTTTTGCATGTATGTTGAGATCTTTGTATCTATGAGGAAATAAATAAATATTCATTCATTTATACTTTACATTCGAATCAAAACTTCAATATTTCAGCATAATATATCTGACAAGAAAATATCCATTTATTTTATTTTATCTATCTAGATGCTTCTAATATGATATTTTGTAACGATTGTAATATATCGTAAACACTTTTCAACATTCGTGTTTTGGAAAGATTGATCAGTTACTAAAGGATTTTGCAATTATCGATTGGGGAAGAGCGACGATAAACATTTTAAATAAAAGAGGCTAAAGACGGATCCTTGTGGTACAAACCATTGCACTGCATCTTTCTATGGCCAATTAGTACAAAGTCTTACATAAACATGTGTCTGCATATAACATTTTCATTAAAGTATGTCTACTACTTATTTATACTTGTAATTAAGGGAAACATATCTCTGTAAGCTTTTGTATACGATTAATTCAATCGTATTGTGTATTGTTTTTAAGAAGCTGCTGTATGTTTCTTTCTTTAAAATGTAACCAGTGAAAAATGCTATTGTACTCAGGTTGTTTGACTGCAAGAGTGGCACGACAAAAGAACTGAACGGAAGCCCTAAATTGCTTTCAGTCTGATGTGAAATTGCTTTAGTGAGTGGTTTTGCAGTAAAGAAAATAATGTAATCAAGAAGTAACGTAATTAATTGTAATAACTGTCCAATATGAATACAGACTTTCAGATTATTTACATACCCATGTAATGCACTTTGTAAAAATATTATTACAGTCAACAGTAAAATTCGCTTGGCCAACTTTAGAAATGGGCTTGAGAAAATGTTTAGTATAGCCTAGTAATGACCGACCATCTACTAAGAGTATGACAGTCCTCAAAGCGACAATAATTCAAAAAGAACCACCGGAGGCGCTGATATTATTATTAATGTAATTACATTTTATTATTTTTTAGTTTGCTTATTTATTGTTCGTTCAACAATTTAAAATACTGGTGACTCAAAACTTTACAGTATGGCTCCAATCTGTACGGCGCAAAGCATTTATTAAATGACGCAATTTAAGGGAAATTGGCCCAAACTCATTTACAAAGTATTGTGATTTCCTCGGGATTAGAACTCGAGACACATTGGTTAGAACCGTAAACCTACGCTACGATGAAGTTCTCATCCACTTTTTATCATCTTACCAGGAAAAGCTTCAATATTCATCATACATCTAAGTTTTCCGATTCATAAGAATAGAAACATTGCTTTCACAATTAAACTATTAAAATATTTCGAACTCGATATTGGTAAACTTCCAGTCAGTGGATTGTAGACTGAAACTGAAATACATTACCGTTTCTAGTTACTGTCCGCTTAAGCATAAGAAATAAAACAATGATTCTAGCCTTTTTCTGTAAATAACAGCACTGTTATCCTATATTACTCAATGTTGTAAAATTATATATATATATATATATATATATATTTATAAAATTGTTATAAGGTTCCATGGAAATAAAAAAAAACTTTAATGATTGTAAACATGTTTATTTAATGGTAATTTTATATTTACAAGCACTCTGTAAGTTTATAAATAGGAGCAGAATGTTGGCTCAGCAACCTGAAGACTAACAGCCTCTAACCTTGACATTGACAATGGCGGTTTGAATGCACAACGCCGACGAAGGCTTTGGGAGGCCGAAAGCTAACTACTGACGACGGACGCGGCGCGGAAAGGTGACGGCCGGTCGTGGTCGTGCCATGACGTACATTAAGCGCGAGTGTCGGTCGTATAATTAATCGGTCACAGAAGGAACCGGTTGTGAACCCGCAGATCTGCAGGCCGCGGCCAAGGGTTATCTACCGTACACCTTTGCAGACTGCAGGTACAAGCAGAAGGTGCCCTGGTCGTTTGGTCAAAACTTTCCATCTTAGTCGACCATCACTCCATGGCAAGATCATTGAATTTTTTTATGTCTAATGTATGGTTTTGTTAGAAATGTTTTCGTATTTTCGGTTATTTCTAAATCCTATTTTGGATCAACCCGTGAATAATGATTGAACCTGCAATTAAATTAAATTTACATGCACCTAAAAGTAACAAATAAAACTTGATATATTTATATAACAAATTACTAAAATAACTATTAAGCTCACACAATTTTAATTAACCTTTTCAAATTAAGGAAGAAATTATCTTGAGGTTACGACCTAAAAGATTACCTTTTCTCAGAAGTAATGTTAGAGATGTAAACAGAATAGTAGAACACCTTATTTGAGGTCCATTGTTTACTGAACGTTTCATGTCAAGCCATTAATTACAAAATTAAAAATACCCTCTATGTCACAAATCTTTGAAGAATATGTAGTATTCAAGACTTCTAATCCAACAGAGTTTGTCTTTTTGGATTATTGATCTGACAGCTTGTTAGCATCGATAAATCTTTGAACTCGGGTAGTCCCACACCTATCAAAGGCGGTAGGTATCAATCATTACACGACAATGGTGTGCGGCGACGCGGTGGCGGCGTCGGATGTCTGGTAGAAAGTGAAGAAAGTTGGAGATTGGCGGCTTACTGAACAATATAACCGGCCAATTATGCGAGCCGGATGAAGCCGTTGGAGATTGTCATTGGAAATTAAGCGATTGCAGTTGCTTTACGACCAGTCTCCGAAGCGCGACGACAGTGCAATTACCGGCATTCCTGGGTTGTTGGTTTGTTGTTAGGGAAACCACTCGTCAAGGTTAACGGAGTCGAGTTATGTCACTTTTTCTTGATTTCGGAGTTCCGCCAAACTGTGTGCCATATCTGCAGTCTGATATGTTCGATACACAGAAGATGATGGAATAGTGCTGTACAATATACGCGTGAAAACGGACAACGGACGAAGCAACTTATTAATACTGTACACCTTAACTTAATTTTATTTGTCAAATTAACAGTTTCCAAAAAGTTATGTTTAGTAGAAATGTGAATAATTAGTTTATCCTAACGACAACTTTGATTCGCAAATAGGAAGTCAAAACGTTGTAAGCTCGCATATTGTTTGTGCAGTCGCAGGAGTTCTTGAAAGAGCCGAGCGATCTATCGTTCCCTGTATTAAAAAATAAACGCTTTACAAGGATCGAAACTATAATAAGTTTTGTTCGTAAGAAATCAAAACATCGTAGACTCGCCTGTTGGTTCGTGCAGTTATGGGACTTTTGGAAGAGCCAGGCGACCCAGCATTGAAGTATTCGAAACGTTTTACAAGAACAAGTAGGAGAAATGAGTAAAGTGACGTCCCGTGTGTTAAAAATAGACATTATACGCCCGGGAATGGAACGCGTGACTCGATCAAACCCAGTTTCCAAATCCATTATGGACGGCCCAATCACTCACTTGTTTCCACGTACTGTGTTGGCCTCCGACCCGAGTTATTTTGGTGACCTATCTACGCCATCCTAAATATCTCCGCCGTTAGCTTTTTGAAAGAAAGTGCAATCAGTTTTGGGCTGGGCTATATTGCTAACTTCAGAGACCCGCGATTTAACACATCTTCCAAGGGGAAATGAGTTTTAATCAGGGCTACTGTATGAGTACCGGTAAGATTTGATGCGAACTTGATGTTGCGAATGTGATGTTGTTGGGGAGGTGACAGAGTACTCAGTTTGAACAGATCGATTAAGTCTCTCCCTCTTTCATTTTTATGATCAAAAAAGTGTTTGAGGACATTTTAATCGTTGGACTGACTACTAAGAAAACGTAGTAATATATTTTTTAGATTTCTCAATAAGTATGATACAACCTAGAAAGCATAACCAAAATTTGAAATGGTATTCCCCAATCACAGGACCACCATATGCAAAAATTACTAGGATCGATGTCCAACACTACTCACAAGAAACACATTAGTTGTGGAGTTTGAGTGACGCACTTCAGCTGAGTTCGAGTGGTTCATCTACACCGACTTAAGTGACGCACCTCAGCTAAGTTCGAGTGGTTCATCTACACTGACTTAAGTGACGCACCTCAGCTAAGTTCGAGTGATGCACCTATTCAGAGTTCGAGTCGAGTGGTTTATCTACACCGACTGAAGTGAAGCACCTCAGATAAGTTCAAGTGATACACCTATTCAGATTTCGAGTGGTTCATCTACACCGACTTAAGTGACGCACCTCAGATAAGTTCTAGTGATGCACCTATTCAGAGTTCGAGTGGTTCATCTACAACGACTTAAGTGACGCACCTCAGCTAAGTTCGAGTGATGCACCTATTCTGAGTTCGATTGGTTCTTCTACACCGGCTTAAGTGACGCACCTGCATTGAGTTCGAGTGACGCACTTGCGCATGATTATTGACTAATTGAATTTTCTTGGCCTAATTCTTTCCCTAAATTCTATACGCGGACGGACATCACACAGGCGAGTGATGAAGGCTTTGGTGGTTTCCTAAACAGTATTGGATCTATTGAAGTTTAGTTTTTACTGATTACGATTCAACGACAGGTTAGTGTAAATTTGAACCCGTGAACGTTCGAACAAAGATCTTGTTCCCAGTTTGAAATTACAATGCTACTTTAGGAAATGCGTGGAATTCCGTTGTATTATTAGAACCACTTAGTTCCTTCAACCCTTCCAACAGATGGAGATGTTCCACAAATCGTATTATCTACTGAAAGAAGACCTTAGAATGAATTTATTTATCGTTTTTTTATTGTTTCTTTTCACTTCTTTTCTTCTATTTAATTTATATATTTAATCTACATTATAATAAGATCAAAATATAGCAATGATATTTCTCCTTTTGGAGTATCTTTATTCAGTAATTTAAAAGATGAAGGTTTAAAATAGCCACTCCAAATCAAAGATCCTAATAGATTAATTACAACTGAATTTACTAGTGAGTTCTTAGGTTTAATACGTTCAAATGCTGCTGGCACAACTTGGCGACGATCTGTTTAACCCCTTAGATCCAGTTCGCTACGACTATGAGTCAAGGATGGCTGTTGCCGATGGATGACTCAGATCGACCACCGGGTGATTGATTGATCTGGTAGAGTCGAGAGGCGGAGGCGTGGCGTGGCGTGGTGCGGGGCGAGGGACGTAATGAAACAGAGCACTGAGAGCCACTTGAAGCACTAAATGGCCTGTGTGAGTCGACTCAACAACCAGCAGCACAAAAACAAGCGCACATCTGTAACACTTCCTGTTCGCTCTCTCGCCTTCTCGGCGCGCCGTGGCAGATGCCGAGCGGAGGATCGATTAAAGGAACAATACTTCGTCTGTCCCCACCAGGTGACAGTTTATGAGATGAAAAAAGTAATATTAGTGAATAGTTATTAGGAAGACCCTGTTGGCCATCGGTATCACCTGGCGTCCTTGAGAGGAGCTGAAGAGAACAGGTTGTGCAGCATCTAAGTGGCGTCTAAGGTTAGAAAGGAATAAGGAAATTAATAATGTTAATAATGTTTTGCTCGATTTCATGTGGAATGTCGATATTTTGTAAATTATGATTAATGAAGCGTAGGTATAATTGTATATGGACAGTCTGTATAAATGCTCACAATATACCTGACGACTGTGCAACACACGTCACATTTGAGTTTGGTATCCTTGGCCCGGAAACTAGTGATAACCTAAGACAGCTGACTGCATGTCAGCGACTTTATTTTGAATTGCACTTTAATCATTGGTTTATACCCTTATGATATGATGGGTCTGGTGATAATTTGTAATACACTGACTGAACCGTATGACATTTATTAGCTTGTATATCAAGTTATATACTGTAATACATTACATTTCGAACGTCTTAGCTCTGGCTGCAAAGTAACAGGAACATGGTTGTAGAGTACTAGAAAAGAAATGGAAATAATGTAAGCATTCTTGTCTGAAACGGAATAAAAAAATAGAATTTAGAATGTAGGAAATTCATTTTGGCAAAAGAAAGTTGATCTTGTCCAGGCAATAATGTCCTCGAGAATAATGAACTGGAAAAGGATTTTGTATACCTGTATGCTACAAAACAAAAGGAGGCAAAATTTTAAATCTACAAAGTACAAAATGTATGCTTTATATTTTTACATACAGTTAAAATTTGTTACGAAATGTATTCTTGTTCACTTATCATTAATTTCAACGATCTCATAAACGATAATTAATTCTAGAATTAAATGAAGCCTGCGCCAATCGCCAATACTTCGATAATAGCGGATGCAATTTTCACTACATTTCAGATTAGCTCACGTTCATTATCAGCTCCGCGAACCAAGCCTAACCTAATCTCATTATTTAGCAGATTGGACTGAATTGATAATCTGTCGATACAGTCCGCACTAGACATTTCGGAACTGATTATACTGTCAATAGTGTATAATGAATTACGCCCTAGTAAATACTGAACTCAAAGTATTAAAAAAGTACTGAGTACATTTGACCGAGATAACTTATTTGAAAACATAATCTTTTCAAAGCAAACATTAAATTTAATTAAGTAACGTTCTTTGGCCAACGTAAACGGAACAAACTAACAGAGCCACTTCAAACAACATTATTTGTGCTGTCTGGGAACTTGGGAACTAAGGCGAGCTACGTTGGGTGGGAGGGGGGGGGAGCTGGGCTGGGTTCATTACATTCCTAGTGCGCTAAAGAAGTTAACATTACACTTATTTCCCTGCAGTCTTTAATGTTTACCGTATCTGCAGGGAGCCGCACAAATTCTTAAACTAAGTTCAAGTCTAACCCACACCAATCATTCAGCCATTTATTTTGTTATTTTTTGTTTATTTATTTTTATTTTGTCACGAAAGTTTATATTTTTAAATAAGAAGATTTTTCAAATTTCAACCAACCATTTTTCTTTACGTAAGTTGTTCTCACAAAAGTCTGCTTTCCGTGAAAGATATCGTAAACCTTGTAATTCAAAAGTATTTTTATTTAGTTTTAATTCAATCGTTGCCGAATCTTTTGCTTATATAAGTTCAATCTATAGTGATTCCATAAATAACAGATGAAATACAAACTCCTTTATTAAAACAACCTGTTATTAAATATAAATGCTTTAATTCTTTTGTATTTTGTACTTACTAATTACCGGAACAATAGATATAAAACTACTAGAAACTAAAATGTTATTTTATTCTTCTAAACCACTTTTTGGAAGAAATAAAGATTTCGTTTCACGTAAGCCTACATAAAATCTCCAGTTTTTAAACAGATTTTAAAACGAATTAAAATTAATTAGCCCAAACATTTTTCGACATAATCAATATATTATATAAAGTGTGAGTAAACATCTACTACACGAAGAGCCAGTAACTCGGAACGACCCGATGAACACGTCGAGTGTCAACTAGTTACAGAACTAATTAGAACTAGTTATCGGCACCTACGAGTTCGTTTAGCGAGTTCCGGTAGTCACTATATTTCGATGGCAGGTAACGACCTCTCTGAGGATACAGTTAACGTTTTGATTGAAGTGGTACACTCCGGTTGTAACTTTTACAAAATATATTTATTGCTAATATATTCGAAAAACAGTAAAAATATTCACTATTGCTACACTTTTAACATTCGAACAGTTTCGTGACGAATAATTTATTATACTTATGATGTTATACCAACTATGTCTACCCAGATATATAATTAGTGTTTGTAATTACAGACATACAAGCCTGAGACCACACTTGGACCCAACGAGGTTGGTTGCAGGGGAGGTTTAAGTAGGTCGACAGCTTTGTCACTCTACCACTGCTTCTGTATCTTACAGCAATTAACACAGTCAATACTTTTATAAATAGTATCTACGTCATAACTTGCTATGCATTACACTAATAACGTATAAACAGGGTGATTCAAAACTAAACGGCAATCTCTCGGGAGCTTATTCTATAGCTAAAAACAAGTAAAAAAATTCATATAACCATATGCCCGGAAACGCTTCGTTAGCGAGTTACGCCTAGCGAAAGATTTCGCCCCGGATTTTCAGAACCCTTGGTGAAGTCATGAAGGCCGTATAAAAATGGTAAAGGTAGTTACAAAGATACAAATACGATTGTTTTTTATGTTTTTATATCTGACAAAATTTATTAAAATTCGTCCCAGAAGCTGTAAAATGCAATACTTTCAGAGATATCTTACGTAAAACACAAGAAATTGGTGCAAAGAAATAACACATTTTTGTGTTTAACGTAAGATTACTTCCATAAATGTTAAATAAAGGTTATTTTTTTTCTTAAACAGATTTGTAGAACATTTAATTTCTGAAAAGATTCATGTGAATTACTTAGGAAAAAAATTAATAATAGGTATTGAAATTTAAGCTTTATTTAAAATAAAACAGACGCACAAAAATGCATATTCTTATCTGCATTAAAATATTAACTAATGTTTTAGGTTGTGAGTAAACAGCTGATCATTTTATTCTAGACTGAACATTAACATAAAATGTATTTACCTTTATAAAACTGTAATAATCACCTATAATAGTTGCTCAAAGTGTCCTCCGTTGTTAGCAATGCACGTTTTCGCACGACGAATCCACTCTTTTCTAGCGCGTTTTCATAAACGTTTGGAGCATTCCTTGATAGTTTCTGCCGCCTCTGTAATGCGATTACGTAACTCCTCTATGGTGTTAATAATCCGTTTTGAATAAACAATTGACTTCATCCAACCCCATAAGAAAAAGTCTGCTGGCGTGAGGTCAGGAGAACGTGGTGGCCATTTTACTGGTCCATTTCGACCAATCCATTGTCTACCGTATGTATCATTTAAATAGTTTTTCACATCATTAGAAAAATATGGAGGTGCTCCGTCGTGCATAAACCATGCATTTATTCTGTTTTGAACAGGAATATCTTCCAAGAGGGTAGGCAGGTTTGTTCTTAAAAAATTTAAGTACGCTACTCCATTAAGTCGATTAGGGAGGAAAAATGGACCAATCAAATTATGACCCAGAAACACCAAGCAATACATTGACTGAAAATGTATGTTGAAAATGCCTCGTCGCAGTTTCATGTGGGTTGTCGTACGCCCAAGTATGGGTATTACGAAAATTTACAATTCCATTTCTAGTAAAACAGGATTCATCAGTAACGAGAATACGCCGAAGAAAATACTGATGTCGTAAACAATTTCTTCTTAACCAGCGTGCAGAACATCTTTCCGTTTATTAAGATCTTGCGGTAATAAGTCCTTGAACACGTGTTTATATGGAATGGGTACAACTGTGCTTCATGAAGTGTCCGCCATACGCTTGACTGGCAAATATATTAACTGACGTGATAATCGTCTGGTGCTTGTGGTTGGTGATAATTCTACAGCATTTATTAATTGCTTGTTCATTATTATAGTTCCTTGCGCTACGTTGACAAACAGTATCTATTCGCTTCGGTTTAAAAGCTACCAGTTTCTCTAAGTCGTCTCTCTCTACAGCTTTAAAATGTTTTGCGATCAGGTGTTCTTCGATGTGGAAAAGTATCACGATATTCCTGAACTGCAGCTAAACCATTCTTGTTAACTTTGCCGTAAATCAGTATCATGTCCGTATACTCTTCAAACGAATACATACCATTTACATTATCTGCCATTATTTTACTAAGATAATTACATACACTTTTATAAAAATATTTAATAAAATATTTTTTAAAAATAAATATTTAATAAAATATTTATACACTTGTATAAAATATTTCCAAATAATCACAGGATCTCACAAAATACAATCTTCACACGCCCACAATAACAAAAACCTCCATAAAGGTTATTCAAATATTACTTCATGAACTTAATTGTTGATCAGCTGATATTGCCACCCTTTGCAAAGAAAATATGACGATAAAAAAGTGTTGAATAAATGATCAGCTGTTACTCACAACCTAAACATTAGTTAATATTTTATGCAGATAAGAATATGCATTTTTTTGTGCGTCTGTTTTATTTTTAAATAAAGTTAAATTTCAATACCTATTATTAATTTTTTTTCCTAAGTAATTCACATGAATCTTTTCAGAATTAAATGTTCTACAAATCTGTTTAAGAAAAAAATGACCTTTATTTAACATTTATGGAAGTAATCTTACGTTAAACACAAAAATGTGTTATTTTCTTTGCACCAATTCTTGTGTTTTAACGTAAGATATCTCTGAAAGTATTGCATTTACAGCTCCTGGGACGAATTTTAATAAATTTGTCAGATATAAAAACATAAAAAACAATCGTATTTGTATCTTTGTAACTACCTTTACCATTTTTTATACGGCCTGACTTCACCAAGGGTTCTGAAATCCGGGCGAAATCTTTCGCTAGGCGTAACTCGCTAACGAAGCGTTTCCCGGGCATATGGTTATATGAATTTTTTTTACTTGTTTTTAGCTATAGAATAAGCTCCCGAGAGATTGCCGTTTAGTTTTTGAATCACCCTGTATATCTTTCAAAACAGAACTCTATAACAGTCTTGCATTGAAATAAGTTTTTAAGTAATGTTGTAATGGAAATTACGCAGGAAAATATACTCGTAAATTGATAAATCTTATAAGTAGAAACAATTTATTTTAAAATATACGACTAAAATTTATACAAAATTAATATGTGATACTGACTAAGTGTAGACATTCGAATTTCCTAATGAATTAAACACGAAACTGTTAAAACTTAGATAAATTATACGTAGATAATTTGTAATATAATTATATGGTAGTATTCAATGGATAAATTTTACATGAAGTAATTTGGAGAAACAAAAATTCACTTAAAAGCAATGTAAAGTAGAAAGTATTTACTTTTTTCAGTGATTTCCTGCAGTATATGCCCAGTCCATGCTTGCCTAAATGAGTTTAGTCACAGTTTTTCCATTGTAATATAGACCCGAATAAGGGAAGCTACATACCACGTTTATGTCAGACTGCCCAATCTTTAACTCAAGCCATTTAGACATAGAAATCGCCTTACTTGTCACTTAACATCTTTACAAACCAGTACAGCTTGAAAAAACTATTTAAAGTGAAAATTAAATAATTCATTTACGTAAAATGCTCATACACATAAATTCACTCCCCTACTTGTATAATGTAGTACACAAATCCGCTACCGAGTGACAACGGATAACTATAATAACGTGTAGCTTGTCATGAGCTTGAATGAACGACAGCTGCTGCAATAAGAAAATCAAATTCAATTCGTGACTGTGAATACAATACAGGGAACTGCAGTCGAAGACGACGCCGACGCGACTGTACTGTATTGTACAGTTTGTCGCTAGTTTCCTAACAATGGTCTAGGATGGATTTCTATATGTGTCAAACTTCCTAGTACAGTTTTACATACGTGAATACAAATTCGACGTTTACTCTTTTTTGTTAATACGATCAGTCCAAGAAATTGGAGGCCAGACATTTTGCGGACTTTAAGAGGATACGGTATGTCAAAGATATTCTCTTAAGCTATGTCCTCATGCCGTTTCTGGCAAGTCTAGACTCAACCAGGGTAGGGAACGCCGCGGGGTGTTTGTTATTGGAAACTCAAATTAGCAAAGAAATTATGAATCATCCTAATAAATAAGTACAAATGGGGTCGGGGAATTCCTGTATCGATTTCTCTAAAAACTAGGTTGTGTTCATGCAATGCAAATTACTCTTGGCTCCCGGACTGTCTGTTTCCCTAGTTACTGACCCATTGATCGCTCCATGACAATCCTGAATGGTTATGTCACTTAGATAACACCCGGACTGTCTGTTTCTCTGGTTACTAGCCCATTGATCGCTCCATGACAATCCTGAATGGTTATGTCACTTAGGTAACGCCCGGACTGTATGTTTCCCTGATTACAGACCCTGTGATCGCCCCACGAGAATCCTGAATGGTTGTGTCACTTAGGTAACGCCCGGACTGTCTGTTTCCCTGGTTACAGACCCTATGATCGCCTCATTACAATCCTTAATGGTTATGTCACTTAGGTAACACCCGGACTGTATGTTTCCCTGGTTACAGACCCTGTGATCACCCCACGAGAATCCTGAATGGTTGTGTCACTTAGGTAACGCCCGGACTGTCTGTTTCCCTGGTTACAGACCCTATGATCGCCTCATTACAATCCTTAATGGTTATGTCACTTAGGTAACACCCGGACTGTATGTTTCCCTGGTTACAGACCCTGTGATCACCCCACGAGAATCCTGAATGGTTGTGTCACTTAGGTAACGCCCGGACTGTCTGTTTCTCTGGTTACTGGTCCAGTGATCGCCTCATGACAATCCTCAATGGTTGTGTCACTTAGGTAACGCCCAGGCTGTCTGTTTCCCTGGTTACAGGCCCAGTGATCGCCCCATTAAATCCTCGATGGTTGTGTCACTTAGGTTATGCAGGACTTTACAGGACGACCCTTTAACATCTATATAGACAAGAACACTCTACACCTATTTAACTCACAAAAATCATGTAGTAGTTCCTTTCCAAACGCATTTATATACCACTTCGCTGGCGTCGAAACAAAAGTAAACAAAGATAAATCTAATAAATCTAATCTAATAAATCCAGAAAGTTTAGTAACAATTAAGTATAACGCACTGTTATATGACCAAGACAAATATTATCAAGTAGTAATTTAATTGAGTACCAAGTTGTCTAACAAACTAATGTTAGTGTATATTTTCCACGCTTTTATTTACAAGGCAAGTAGAACATACGTCAGACTACGTCATACGTTAACAAGATTCGCTAAAGGGCGTAACCTCAGACGAGGGAAATCCCATGGAGGCCTTGCACCGCATCGGACATAGAGACATTTTGCCACCCCAGAGTGGACAGGCTTGGCTGATGCTCAGTCAATCATTTATAAAGCGGATTTATATAATACGTAACCTTCATCATCTCTACATTGCTTTATACTTTTTTCCGAATATTTAATACTGGGTAACGGATCGTTTGCAAAGGCAACATGAGCATGTTTTTAACATGTACACATGTAACACTCCAACTGCGGCGGTGAAGTAAGATGATGAGGACACTACCGTCACCGTAGGGCGTGTGCTGCAGTAAGCGTGTTAAACTACTGTACAAAATCTGCCTAGCTATAACACTCACTGCGGCTTACAATGGTGCCTGTCACCATAACACGCTGCAGCATTCAACGTGTTAATATCGATGATAATGAACACAAATAACGTTAATAAATCACAAACAAGACAATGTTAGGACTTGCACCTTTCAGAAATATTGCGGTATCGTCCTAAAGATGACTACGAGCTCCGGGAGTACGACTGTAGGCTAAGTATGCAAGAGGTCAAGCACTCACTCACAATGCCAAAATTGGCGCAGGCCTGTGCCAATGGCTATGATTCAAACTCCCAACCTTCCGTCATCGTTGCGTGAGCTGTGCCCTCCCTCGACTCTAGCTAACACATCCCGTTCTTTTCTTAGAAATCACCTCATCTGTGACAGAGTTATCATTCGAATTTGTATTGTTACTCAAGCTATATATTGTAACAACAGGTTTTCGGCATTTCCGAATAGTTTATTATATATTACAAATGTCAGAAAGCGTCATCCTTTCGAATCATCCATCGTGAATGATAAACTTGTGATGATTGATCCAATCTCCATGCACGCTAGTAAAGGATTATACAGCTAACCAATCCCTTCATTATGTTTAAAATCACTGTGATAGAAAATGAAAGAGGATGAAATTCCACTATTAATAAATTCATCTAATAAACCAGTAACTTCTGTAAAGGACTAGGGTGGTAAATGGGTAAATCAGTTAAATGTGTAGTACAGCTGACGTAACAGGACTTTTGCTGGTGACGTAAGACCGCGGAAAACAACCCCTTCCTTCTTGCTCATCTCATTCTAGGATATAACTGATCAGAGGAAATCCCGTTATTTAGCCAACTCCAACCTGTTGGATATTGCACCATGTTGCATCCAATAGGTAATTATTACTCATCCAAATCCAACCTGTTGGATACTGCATCTTGTTGCATCCTACAGGCAAAATGTTATTTAGCCAAATCCAACATGTTGGATATTTCGTCATGTTGCATTCAACGTGCTAAATGTCATTTTTCCAACTCTAACTAGCTGTAACGCAGTGCTGTAATCGATCCACGTAGCTAATTTAAAAATCTTAAACTAAAAACAATTTCGTATCTTAGGTTCTAATAAAGAGTTTTCATCGTCTAATCTAACAGTTGGAAGATAATACCCTAAGGGCCAGCCAGACTTGTTTTGTTTGATAGAAAGTTCCGGGGACAAATGCGTTAAAAGGCGCATCCAGCTCACCATTTTTGGATCGGCTAAGTTAGGCTAAGCGCGAGACGAAGCAGGCCTAATTAGGCTTGATTGGCTGGGCCGCGCTAGCCAGACTATGCAGCACGCGGAATGTGGTGTCCCAACGCACCTGCCCTTGTTGCCAACTCCGGCGGTGTGGGCGGGAACTATTTCAATCCTTGTCGATCACAGCAAAAGATTAATTAGTATTTTTTTCAAGCTTAGTCATTTCTTACTCTACGATACAACTTGGAAAGCGCCATTTTTATTTTATAATATGTAACATAGAACATAGAGACAATACAAGTTGTCGTTATAATGTGCACCGTACACTTTGTTGCGTGTAAGAAAACGGGAATATTTTTCACACCCATCTCAAAGGATAACAATACAAAATACAGTATAATATCCTCACAGCACTTTTTTCCTACGAAATTCTATATTAATAAAAAAAAAGAAAAATATTCTTTATGGTCAATTTCTAAATTAATATGATTTTTAGCTTAGCGATTTTACATATGTATTTTTAATTGTGCTGTTTAAATGAAATGGTATGGAACATGTAGAAAATTACATATTTTGTTTCATATTTTTATTATTAAAGATAGCGACCCAAAAACGATATCAAAGGGACGCGACATAAGAACGAGAGAGCCAGAGAGGAGATATAGAGCGCGCGCTGCAGCTATGGGAGTATCGCTAAAGACAGTTGCATCATTTCTTTGTTCTAAATTATTCTTAACAAACTGTTCTAAATCCGCTCCAGACCTCATTTTCCTATATACTTCTGATCCAAACTCTGCTCTAGCTTCGCTTCTACTAGAAAACCCGTTGCAGTCAAATTAATCAGGTGGCATATTCTGCAGAGACAATTAAAATTAAAAAAAAGATAAGATAAATAAAAAATACAACAATTTACGCATCGATTAATGTCGAAACAACGTAATTACACAGAAGCCTGTTGGAACAATCTCTATACGGCCTAACATTTACATACTTAGCGCACCGAGCAATGCGCAATGTACACTGTTACTTGCAGCCTGTCATTTAGGCAGTACAAGGCTTATTACCGACTTGTGTTCTTATGATGAAACACGCAAACATCATTTGTGGCTCCTGTTAGTTAATTGACTGCTGAGTGGAAGTCTCAGGATAAAACGTGTCCTGGTACAGTCCTGTCCAATGCCAGCTTTCCAATCAACAGACGGGCGCTGAATGCGGCATTGAAGTATGAACAACGACCAACAAGAATCTTTGGCTATGTTTGGTGTGTACTTGCTGCGAGGCTCAACTCTCTGTTGCGCGTGCGCAGAATAAGAGACTTCTTTTAACAGAAGATCGAGACTCGTGATTCGAACAAGACATATTATCCTATTTGATCAAATGAAAACACGTCGATATATAAGATTTAATTTAATACCTTGATTAATAGGATACTTTAGATTAGCTATCTGTCTCCTAGTTTAGAGAAAAGCATACATTTCTTTAGAAACCTTAATAAGGAATCAATCCTTTAAAAATTAATATGTATGTAATAAGCTACCCAAACTAACAGACAAAACAAAATATATTCTAAAAGTAACGAATTGTTTATGTAGGCTCTATAGCCTATATCTATACAGGGTGAGGCAGACCACCCGTACAGTACGTATAGCGGCCAAACCAAACGAGGTAGATTATTCGTAACAACTTAAACCCCCCTATTTCCACCCCAAAGAATTTGGAGAAATTATTTTGAAATCTCTAAAACTCCCCAAAAGGGTAGTTTTTGGGGGGTAGGGGTGGTTTTTGGAAAATTTTCAAATGTAAAGGTATGTTGAGTTATACCTCATTTTAAAGGTATTTCTTCAATGATTATTTTGATACAAAAAGTTTGAACTTATCTTGCCGCTTATGTACAGGGTACACCAAAACGTTACAAATCGGGGGTTTGTGGGTAAATTTATTGCAACTACCTGCACAAATGTAGAGAGACGATATTTTTATTGAAAACTAATGATGAGATGGCTTATCGAAAAATATCATCAAATGCCACACTACCCCAAAATTTACACATTTTAAAAATACATAGAATTTTGAAATACTTAACAGCCCCAATCTAAAAAAAATCAAATAGCAACCTAGGTTGTGTTGTACATCATTAGAAAGGTCTTTAAAAAATAAACATTTTCTACATTTAAAGTTTGTCTCTATCTCCAATGGTTTCAAAACTGTAGTACAAAAATAGATTTTTTAATAATTTTACTAAGTTAGTTTGTATTAATATCAAAATCTAATGAAACAAATGGAAAACAAGTTGGACTTTTAAGTTTAATTTGTTTTTAAATAATGTAGTACAAAACACATCAGGATTTCTATCAGTGTAACATGTTTCAAAAGCAATCTAACCGTGGTGTTCTAACAATCCCAAATACACGAGTTGCCCCTGGAAGAACTTTGGAACCAATTCCTTAGTCTCTTATCTAATCTCTGTTATTATCGTCTCCCTATTCAGTTGTTCTTGTGACCACGTGGTATGAGGTCACAAGAATTAATTTAAATTTTTTTAAAGTACGTAGTGTAAGTTTTGTTTGTTCTAAAATGCCGCTCTAAAATGAGGAGGCATTCCAGAAGCTTATGGTGTTGGGGGAATGTTTCCAAAATTACTCAGCTGCTGCTCTTCTTTATGCCCAACGTTACCCAGACCGCGAACATCACTCCAGGAACGTTTTTCAAAGACTTGCTAGTCGAGTTCGTGATACAGGTCATATTCAACCTGACCACAACAAAGGAAAGGAACTCGCTAGACCCGTGAGAAGTGATAGGGCACCCAAAGTTTTGGCAGCCTTTGAACTAGATCCGCATGATTCTACACGAAGAGTAGCTCTTGATTCTGGTATGAGTCAAAGATCTGTTTTAAGAATCGTTCACGATCACAAAATGCACCCATATAGGATGTCATTACATCAAGAACTCCATGGAGATGATTACTTTCATAAAATGAACTTTTGTTTGTGGGCTCGAGATAAACTACAACAAAATCAAAACTTTCACCGTAACATTCTGTGGTGGGATGAGGCCACGTTTAGGAGTAATGGAGAAGTGAACCTTCAAAATATGAGATACTGGGCGTTTGAAAACTCACACTGGATGCGAGAAGTGGACAACCAAAGGTACTGGACCCTAAATACCTGGTGCGGTATTATCGGTGACAAAATTGTAGGGCCATTCTTCTTTGACGATCGCCTAGACCGAGTAGTTTATATCAACTTTCTCATTGGTCACATGCCTAATTTATTGATCGAAATCCCTGAGGAAGTCTTACAATGTATGTGGTTTATGCACGATGGGGCACCAGCACACTACGCCGAAGATTCTCGATTAATTCTAAACGAGCAATACCCTGACAGATGGATTGGAAGAGGCGGCCCTGTGAACTACCCAGCGAGATCTCCTGATTTAACATGTATGGACTTTTACTTGTGGTGTAGACTAAAAGAACTAGTGTATAAATCAAGACCAACAACTAGAGAGGACATGATGCAGTGGATAAGGGAGGCTATAAACACGACCAGTAGAGAAGAGATAATTAGAGCTGTAGATAGCTTCACCTTAAGGATTGAACTCTTTCTGGAAAACAATGGGTTGCAGTTTGAGCACCGGTTTTAACTCTTCATGAGGTCAGTTACTAGGTTATTGTTGGTTTTAGTTTGATAATTGTCATATTGATAATTTACCATGATGCTGCTGTAACATGGTAGATTTGTTTCAAAGCCAGTTTGAAGTGTTTATTTTGTTAAATAATGACAGGATACTCCTTCCTTCCATGGCACTCACATCAATGATTAAATAACAACAGGTTTTCTCCTATACATTTTGTGTAATTTAAGTGTAAAACTTTTTATAATTGAAAATGTACTAATTTAATAGCTGGGTAATTTTCCTGTTTCATGAGAGAACTCAGCACTTATCGTAAGACATTGTAGTTTACAGTTTTCCAATACCTTTTTAAATTTTAAAAGACTCTTTTAAAAATTGGATACAGTATTTTTTCAATCATAAACATAAGAGACGAGTTTACTGTTGGAACTTTTTTTTACTTGCACATTGCACTGACTTTTATAATAAATACATTGAGTAAAGTTATTTAAAAAATCTATTTTTGTACTACAGTTTTGAAACCATTGGAGATAGAGACAAACTTTAAATGTAGAAAATGTTTATTTTTTAAAGACCTTTCTAATGATGTGCAACACAACCTAGGTTGCTATTTGATTTTTTTTAGATTGGGGCTGTTAAGTATTTCAAAATTCTATGTATTTTTAAAATGTGTAAATTTTGGGGTAGGGTGGCATTTGATGATATTTTTCGATAAACCATCTCATCATTAGTTTTCAATAAAAATATCGTCTCTCTACATTTTTTGCAGGTAGTTGCAATAAATTTACCCACAAACCCCCGATTTGTAACGTTTTGGTGTACCCTGTACATAAGCGGCAAGATAAGTTCAAACTTTTTGTATCAAAATAATCATTGAAGAAATACCTTTAAAATGAGGTATAACTCAACATACCTTTACATTTGAAAATTTTCCAAAAACCACCCCTACCCCCCAAAAACTACCCTTTTGGGGAGTTTTAGAGATTTCAAAATAATTTCTCCACATTCTTTGGGGTGGAAATAGGGGGGTTTAAGTTGTTACGAATAATCTACCTCTTTTGGTTTGGCCGCTATACGTACTGTACGGGTGGTTTGCCTCACCCTGTATATGTGTTAATAATAAATCTCCAGGGTAAGGCAGGTGCTTCTCTTCTCGTTCAGAGGTATAATTCAGTCTCTGGTAATCACAGTATAGATTAACGTTTTCAGATGACTTCGAACCACAACCTCGATCTGACATTGCGGCCTGTCAGATTCTGATCCTTGGTCCCTTTACAGCAATTTCTATAAATAAAATTTATCAATTATGCAATAAATACATTTGAATCGTCACACAACTTTTGTTATTTATGGAAATGTTATTCAGTTTATAGTTTCATCATTATTGATTATTTTTTCGAGTTCCTTACTTTACAATCATTTCGATAAAAAAATAGACAAATGTTGGCACAAATACATTTTAACCGTAACACAAAACGTTACTTTTGCTAGTCGTGTGTTTTGTATGATTATACCTTTATATAGCAATCTGATGCTACCAAAATACGAGTGCTTGTTAGTCTTTACTGTTTTTTCACACAAAAAGTTATGATGCCCATATCACACTTGTTATAAGGCCAGCATTTACTAAAATATCAAAATGTTATACGGCATAATAACTAAACCTCGGTTTTATGTATACTGTATACGAAAATAAAGACATAATTACAAGTGGTACATAATTTACCGGTATCTCTGATAGTCTTTTAGTAACAAAATGGAAAACCAATGATATGTTAAATTGTGTAGTTTAGACCTCTCAGATACTGCAATCTGAGTGATTTGGAAGTATTTCAGCACAGGAAATACTAATTTATTGATAGGCAACTGATTCCTTAGACACATTGAAAAATCAACTGAGAATGTTTGGTTTTGAAGTCACTTATTTGTTCTCAAGACGCTCGCTGATAGAGGAAGTGGCTGTGGCAAAGCCACATCCTCGCAGCCCGATAATGCGATCAATTGCCTGGGTTAATATTTTCCTTGACCGTTGCATTACAACACAGTTCTCATGATCATACGCTAATCTAGAGACTAGCTCTGACTGTTTACAGACAATGTCGCCGCCGACTCTAGTCCTTAACGAACTTTTATTACCTCTTAACAATTCAGAAGGAACATAGTCATGATATCTCAGGTCCAACCTCACTCCCTGGAACGATAATGACACACAACTAGAGGTGAGCCAAACCGTTCCAGACGCGGAACCGTTGCAGAGTTTGCGACAGCTGCGGAGTGGTTACGGGTCTGTATTCTGCACGACAAATTACCCATATAATTATTTATTATATTCAATTTACTTTCATTAGTCATTGTTTTGGAGCTAATTCTGTTCAAGAAACCAAGAAATTAAGGATCATAATTATAATATGTTAATTAAATTGTTTCCAATTATGTAGGTTGTTTAGTATTTCTAATATAAATGTACGAATAAATTAATTACTTTAAAAGCTGCTGTTATCTTTAAAAACGGGCAGTTCCTACGTCTGCATACACTAAAACATTTCCTGAACACAACCATATGAAATTCGTACATAATCATGAGATGACAGCTCCAACACCATTCCATGAAGAGCTAACGACATCCAACCTCTTTTCTCCCATAAATGTTTGTTTCTGTCAAATTGGCAACTGTTCACTCAACTTATTACCGTGGAGATATTGTAAATGTAAATAAAAAAACACCTGTATGACTGGACTTGATTAAATTAGTCGAACAGAAACTTCAAACTGTGGCGAGGACAAGTTCAGGCACGCTCTAGCTGCTACAAGCTCCCTTATCAGGCAGCTACTGGGTAATTAGCGAACCAAGTGACTGAGAAAGTCCCCGATCTGGGACCGGATTCATTTCTTCTACACTTTTTACAACTTACTTTATCTGATATAACAGATTTCTAAAATACTCTACTAAATTGTGTGAACATCTTTGAAATTACTCATGTTGATCTGTAGCGTATCACGTGTTGCGCTTAGACTAATTAATGCGATAATTTATTTCATTTGAGTTGATTTGTATCACTTCTTCCAAACAAAAACCAATTCTTACGATAATTTATGTTATTATTACAATACATCTCTATATTCTCTGCCTAATGATAGAAGAGATAGCAGGGTTACGAGTATTTGCCATCACAACGTTTCTTGGGCTGACATATGCCCACTTATTATCCTAAAACATTAGGCTTCCAAAACATATACAATTCAACACAATAGAATACAAATATGCAACAAAAGTTGTAAGCCTACTTCAAAATTTAGATCAATGTTTGTCTTTGACGTACAATATTATATGTGTTTGTGTTGACACACTAAACTATGTCAAATGTCCCTAACTCTATTATTCCATTATATTCCTATATTTTTCATATCCGTTTTTTATATATCATGTTTTTTAACAGGTTTTAATCCATTACGATAAAAAATGTTTCAGATCTGGAATATTTAGAACAAGAATGTTGGCGGTAATTCAACACCAAATCCACTTAGAAAAGTATTTCTAACGGATGATCGAACCGAACGAGCGGAAGTCTCGAACCTCGTTATTCATTCCCAAATTAATCAAATAAATATAAACTATATCTCATTTTTTTAACAATGTTCTCAACCAGCATCAAAGCGTATGAGAACCAAAGTAGCAATGCTAATTACTGAACGTTATTTTAACTTCGCTGAATAAATTAACGCCAACGAACCTATTTCAAATTCTCTAAATACACAGTAGTTTGCTCTTTAAATCATAATGAATTATTCAACACTGCCAAGAGATGTTGTTTATGACAGCTTGGTCGTGGATAGGTGGGCAAGAAATTGCTGCAGCTCTTCTACTACTAGGTGATTTAGTGGTCTATCTTACTGCAGGTATTGTCAAGAACTTAAAAAACTGTCTTTTAGAAGAAAAAATGTATTAGTGTACTCCTTTTAAACATATGTGCTATGTTCTTAAAAGTGACTAAATTTGTAAGCTCTTTACATGATATGTCAATTTTGATTTCGCCAGTCAATGACTGATAGTGGACATAAAACGCTGAGAAACTATAGGCCCTCTCCCGAAGGTTAAACTAAATGAATTGATTTTGGGTTTTTTACGGTTATTTAAAATAACTCATGTACAAATAAGTTTTTGTTCTAATAGACTAGGAGGTATTTGCGTCTACCACTCGCTGTGAAACAATGTAACCTCCTCTAACAGATGACACCAAGAATGACTTCGATCACCATAACCCGCTGTCAGCCTCTGCCTGCTGGCAAAGATCTCGTATATTTCCTCCTGTTTTCCCCAGAGTTAGACAGTGCTGACAACATTATCGCATCAGACAGTGCCATTGCTCGACTCGGACTGGCCTCTATTTCGAGCCCCGGTGGCATTACTAAGGTATCCCCATATCGCTAGGAATAGTGCTGGCCCGAAGCCATTGCCGCGGCCACCACGCACTCACCTCTCCCGTCCGCCACTAGCCGCTCTTCTCGGAATATTCCTGCCAGCCTCTGAGGCACGTGGCGTCACTGACAAGGAGCTACAGAACCACAGGTTAGCTCATGCTTTTTGTGATGCTAAGGTTTTAATGTCCACTTAACAAAAAAAAAAGAATTAGCTTCATGACAATGAGTTTTGATTTCCAGTTTTACCTGATATGTAAAACATTTGGATCAATATCTCCACAGGGATTGGCAGGACAATCTAATTTTATCGGTGTTAAGATTTTACACCAGCAGTTTAGTACAGAAACGATCTCTATGCCTACGTCACAATTCTTCGTTCGAACATTTGGTTTCTGTCAAGTTGTACAGTATCTACGGAGCTCTTCTATTTCGTGAACATTATTGACAATCGCGTTATGTACAACTCGCCTTAGGCTCTTCAGACGATTGAGATGTCTAACAGCTGGTATGACATGATGTCTAACAGCATATGTTTGAGTGCTGTAGTTGAAAAGTACCCACAGTCCAAACCACGATAGAAGACTGGTCCCGGAGATAAGAGGCAAACATTTAGATTGAAGGAGGACAAATTCCATGCGTTATCAGAGGATGAGCCATCAGTCATGTCCGAGCCTTGAGAGTATTCTCGTGTAGAGCGAGATACGGCCTAGGCGGGGCCAAGCAGGCAGGCTGCATAGAGCCAAGCGGACCATCTCACAATACAGGTCCATATATTAATAGTTTACGATGTTACTTTACTGCAATGCGACATTTATTAATATTTAATTTTAACAATCCAGTATCTAATTAGCTTATTGTCTGGACTCGTTACACAGTTGAGTCGCTGTAATAGTAATATAATATCATGAATAATAAATAATAGACAAGGTGAGTTTAAAGACCTAAATCACATTTAGGCTTTAAATACTATATCTTGAAATAATAATTCCGCCGCTTATGGATCCGCTGCCTTGAAACAAATTTCAATATTTTCATTGTAAACAAGGTAACTTTTATAACAGTTTTAGCGCATATGAGAAAACAATTGAAAACCCTAAAGTATATTCTAATAGATGGGGCTGCAGTATAATAAGAGGCCACCACCACAATAGAATCATAATATATCCTTAAAAACAGTAAAAAGTAACTAAATGTTAAACTGTTTTGTTTGTTACATTTTATAGATACACGCCATAGATAGGCATCAATATAATTTTATTGTGGTGGTGGCCTCTTATTATACTGTAGCCATAAATTGTTTAATCATTACTAGTTTGTTGTTAATGCATTCACCCACAATATCTAATCCATGACATATTCAAGAGGGTCCAGAGGACTGTTGGATTATGTCTGTAAGTCGTCCTCAAATCCCCGTAGCGGGCCACGCAATCTTGAAGTACGAATTGCGTATCACCAAAACAAAATCATCTGTTTCTAGTTACATTACTACAATGAGAACGATGTAGGCTAATCGTACAAAAGAAGAACCGATTGTAGCAAACAGCCGAAAGTTTTCTATATAAACTATGCTAAACCTCATGTACTTTTACCGTTGTGTTTTTATCATAGCGTCATGGGAGTTCTCATTTTTTAGACATAATTAATACACACCCAAAAGCCTTTTTAGTTTCGTTTTGTAAACTGTATACTTTTTTAATATTTACGATGAAATACAAAAAGTTTGAGATTTTGTTCTGAATAGCATGTAGAAATTATAAAATAATCGCGTGGATGCATATTAATAATAATATCTTTAAAGTGAACGTCTCCCATAACTTTACGAGTCAAAAGAGAGTCGTAAAAGTGCATGAGGTTTATCATTGTTCTTATGGAGCAACAATCAAGATGGCTGCCTGTACAGCTGGCTAACCTTAATACAAAACCACATCGAGAAGAGCTGCCTTCATAACAGATTCGTGCATTTCCTGTACCCGATACAGTACCTGGATATGTATTACTAGTATGCAGTAATAATAAGATTAATATCTATAAAAGATCACACTTGACATAGAACTTTTTAACACCCATTTATTCTCGTACAATATTCAACAAACATAAATAATCAAATCAACGCATTATTACTTTCTTGTTGGAACAGCTGTTTCAAACACATTAAAAATATTAATGATTGTACATAAATCAGTTGTTGTGTTGCAAGTTATTTCCACAGGCATTTGTTTTATTTTCATCCACTTAAAAATATAATAGTATATGAACTACCAATTTAAAATGTAATAGTTCATTAACACTGTAGTAAAAGCCGGATGTAGCGAACGTCTCCAAATCCTGCTACATCGTGGGCGTTCAAATAAACTGCAGCTCAGTAAACCGTACCACATTTTATTACTGATATTACTAGAAAATACATTTAGTTCGTAAAGAAGAAGTATTAGATTTTCTATAAAACTGAAAGCTTCAAAATATTGATAATATAATTATGCTAAATAATTAAGCTGATAATAATGATTTTAAATTATTACGAGAAAGGTTGAGCAAAAGGTTACTAGATAGCCTATATCTATATACATGACGAGAATCAGCTACTGTAAGACTCCCTGCGTATAGAAGTAACCAAAACATGATTATAGAATTCTTCTCTCTAAGAATTCATGTAGGTAACGCACAAGATCTAAATATTTACTGATGAATAGTGCCAAACTTTATTATGTTTACCTAGATGCGCTGTGTAATTCTATCAAACTTTTTTTCGGTAATGAAAATTGTTAAGTAATATGACTGGAAATAGCTCTACACGCTATGTGTACAAGTACCGGTAAGGGTGAGCTCTCCCCAGTCCGGATGTGTCACTCCGTGTCAATTGTTGGCCCTAGTTTGTTATCAACGACAACGACAGGGTGTAGACTATCAGTTGGTTTAGGGCTGCCTTTCCTGTTCCGGCGTGCTCACAAGAGAAGTCTTTGTGGGCACCTGCCCGCTGACATTAGTCACTAGTTGTTTAAATGTCATGTGCACGAGATTTGACATAAACTGTTCTACGTACAGAGAGAATAAATATGTACCGGTTACAACTTTACAACTCTTGTGTTGAATGTCTTCAGAGATATAAACGTCATGGAAACCGAAGACCCGAGAAGAATTTACATTCCTACAGTTTCAAACACCAACAACATCAAACATAAAGTTCACCATCTCTTCGATAATATCTGCAACATCATAACGAACGTCCGGTTGATCGGAGAGATAAGATTATTGCCCCAATCCGAACTAAAACGCGCTGCGAAACGACAATCGTTATTTATTATTGGAATACGTGCAAAATCTGGAAAACGTATCTCAAAATCCAGTGACAGGATATAATCCAAACGTTTCAATGCGGTAAGTTGATTTCTGTGCGTCTCAGAACCCGTCTGATGTGATTCTTCACTGCCGGAAAACTGTTAATTTTAGTCATAATGAATAGAAAACTATAGAACTTACCATGTAAAACCGGTACGATCATGGGTAACCGGCAACCACAGATATACTGATTAAATAAATTAGTAAAGAACAAACCACTTATACACTTGCTGTGTTTGCATCTTTATTAGATTCCCAATAGATGTTATTTTTTGGCTTAGTTAAATTAATAAAAGAAAGCTTGAATGTTAGTTTAACCTCCAGTACCGACCTCTTCGTCAACAGATACTAGAGAGTAGCTCGGCGTTCCAGGGAAATATTTATACTTAAAGAAGAGACTGTTTGGAGGCCACTTTGATTTTATCCCCAAAAGAACCATAATTAATTTAACCTGTAACACTTTTACGTCCCTATTTATTAGATTTAGATCTATGGGACAGGTTTTACATCAAAGCTATGATTAATACGTATTTAAATTTACTTTTTCGATAATTTTATTGCTATCAACAGAACGAATCATACGATTGTTTGTATTTCACTATTTGTTAAAATATCCAAAATTGTATTTAAAAAAGAAAAGCTCAAAACGATTAGATACGTACAGGTAGGTATATATGTAACTATGGGACACCTCCAATGAGTTTTAAGTTTTAACAAGGTTTGACAACTGAAGGAAGTTACACTAAAGCCGATTATTAACTTTTATGTGATGCCGTGAGCGATGTTAGGTCTCAGAAATTGATTAGCGTAATATTTCACTCCAGATAAACTTGTAGGTTAACCTGGCTTCACTAATTAAAACGGAAAAGGTTTTTTATGTTTGAAGTGATATACACACTTTATTTACTTGGATAACCAAATTCGCATTTTAAGCTAGGTTGTTTACTTCTATAAGAGATCTTATATTGCGTTTTACTTGATTTAAATTTGATAAATTAATCTAACACCGGTATATAAACACGTGGCTATCACAGTTTAAACAAAGACGGCGGGATAGCCGAGGAGAGAGTGTAGCGAGGTAGGCCAATTCTTGCATATTGCATGACTTCGCCAGTGGCGCGACGCGTGGCGTGAGGGCTAAATGATTCAAGAGGAGGTTAGGTTTGTTTACAACACCGACCTGCTTCATTTCACTTCTGACTTTGGCAACAAGAGACGTGAGCAGTGCCTTTCTTCGCTGTGGTCTCGCAACCTCGCAACCTTGCATTGTTGCATACTGTACGTCAGCAACATTGCTCTATGCTAGTTGCAAAGCAGGGTAAAGTACACCCTCATTATTATCGCGTGCAACACCACTGGTTTGCAATATTTCTCAGGCATTCAAGCAAAAACTGGCCTCCAGGATTAATTAGTTTTTTGAGACACTAAGAAATTTTTCAGTGTACGGTACTCAAAATTCAGCAATCAATCCCTTGCCTCCTCCTCATCCTCCTCCATGTTAATGACCTATATAAATACTGTATGTTCACATCATTCATAAATAAACCTTCTCCTTAATTCTCACAATCATAATGTGTCATTTAAAAGATATTTTTTTTCTTGAATTCGTAAGACCGGATTTCAAAAGAGACAGGATTTCAGTATCAACAATATTGTTTACAAATAGAGAATATAACACATTATTTAACTCTACTGAACATCTTCGCACAGTATAAATTAACGCATGATACAGAATAGCCATTCTAAAAGGTTTTTGGTTCACATTTTAAAAATAGACTACTTTTGTTTTTTGGATCCATATGATGTAATAATCTCGAATTACAGTTTCTTGTCTAAATTAAAACCATAATTACTATTCAGGAAAGATGATTAAGTGGTTATTTTAAGTTAAACCGTTATGCCCATAGATTTATTTATTAACATCACAGACTTATGTCATTAATTCTTCAAATGTACGAACTACTGGATAAGAAATGTACCAAAGCAGCTCAGAACAAAGTTATTGTTAAGAAGGTATGAAAGAATCTAACGACATCAAAAGTCGTTTCTTGCGACGCGGCAATTTCCACTTCCGTTTCCCGCGGCCTGAGCGTGGGGCCGACAGCAGCAGACGGTACACTGACCTCAAGGTCACTCTCACTATAATACAGGTGTGTGTGGCCGTGGCGTGGCGGTGCCGTGGTTGGCGGGAACGGAATGACATTGTTGTCCGCTCTGAGACGATGTTCAGCCTAATGCCTACCTTACCTCGTCAGCCCAGCGAAGAACAGAATCTTCGACAAGATAAGGATTATCATGTTTTAATTTGCATAATCTCCCCAAACAATAATTATTGTTGCCAGTGTCGTCCCACAAAACCAACACCTAAACATCCCATGGCTGAAGAAAAAATAGATAGGGGCTATGATCATGCTGAATAAAACCAGAAAAACTACAGGTTACCTAATTAAAGATTTTGTAAAAATCTATTTTTACATATCTATATTGTACAAAATTATAAAAAAAACTTTGGTTATCTATTTTAAAAGTTGTCTGTCATTAAAATTGCATGTTTCCCTTCGACTCACCTAGAACTGAATCAGCAAGTAGCAAAGCAATACCTGCTTCCAATGGAAATTAAAACTATGGTGTATAATAAATGACATCAGCAACATTCATTGTGTCAAATTGAGTTTTATAAAATTGTAATGGTTTTAAAAACACAAATTATAAAATTTTTCAATTTTCCTTGTTACTTTAATAAAATGTTGTGTAGTATCACATTTTATCAAGTTGCAAAAATCTTCCCAATAACTTGTACATTTATTCTATTAAGTGGCTGATTAAATAAATTTTGTTGTTTAAGCTAAGTTTTCAAGATTTACTAATTTGCAATAATCATATTTGAGGTCCTAGTAGATAGTAGGCCTATATATTTTACAACAAACCAAATTATGCCTACATTCTCAAGCAAGGCCCCTATTGCATACTGGATTGTATTGGGTATGTAAGGCAACTCAATAAAAAAATGTCAAACCACCAAAATACCTTTAAAAGATCAAAGACAACCACAACATTTAATATATGTTGATGTTCATCTAAATTTTGAGTTAGTTGAAAATATTGTCAGGTACAATATGATTAAGCAAATCAGCATAATAGTTTATCCCTTAACATTACAGATTCAAAACTGTTCAATTAAAATTCAAGGCGTTGGTTGTCTGGAAAGTTAACCAATTCAAATTTTACAATGTTCAAGTAACAATCTTTTGTTTATTGTTATTACATAATTAATACTTATTTATTGACACAAGTGAATAATTACATCTTTTTGTGCAAGTCGAGATACATAAATTCATAAGAAAGAGTACAGTACATTATTTAACTGTTTATAGACTAATGATCTCCAATAAAGTCAATAAACCAAGACATTGATTACATTCAAACTGTTCTTTTTCCACTCAGGAACTCAGATCAATTAAGTAGGTAAAACAATGTACATGATCTGATTAATGAGTCCTTGTAACTTATTTCTTCTCTTGTAAAAAAATAAACAAAATATTTAAATAATTTTAAATTGTTATTAAAAAAAACAATACCTAAGAAAATAGTTAACACATATGCTTTAGTAATAAACTAGCGGGCCCGGCGCGCTTTGCTGCGCATTTCAATAATTTTTTGCAAAAGTTGCCCGCGCGGCTTCGCACGCAATTTCCCGTTGAAAACAGTACACTATATTCACTTATTCTTTTTCTATCACATTCTAAACATTGCTGAGATAATTGATAGTCGTTCCATCGTGAGCCTCTTGGGCGTATTATGAAGGTATGTACCATATTCCTGCCTCTATCTAGCTGTTACCCACGGCTTCGCACGCACGCAAATTACTTAGTAAATTTTTTTTTTTTACTATAATAAATTTTAGATTAAATTAGTTATATCTCCGATGCCACGATTGAGCTTGCTTTGTTGTCTCGATCGAGAGAATATGTACACACGGAGTTTTGAGAACCATACTTCTGTCAAAAAAAACAACTAAGGTTGATTTTATAACATTCTTTATATTTGTAGCCAACGTAAGATAGTAATTATGATATCTGCATTACTCTTCTGATCAAGCATGAGCATGGTTTATATTAAATAAATATTGCAGTTAAAGGTGAATTTTTACGTCAAATTTGAATTGTATTATCTGGATAGTAAAGTCTATGTTTAACAGTGATTGCAAAAACAGTTTAAACAAAATTTGTCGTTTCTCTTAAGCTTACTCTATGCTTTAAAACTATAAGTGTAATATATGTTTACAAAGAACAGCTGATTAAAAATTTGAAAAGACGTTAACATATGTTTGCTGCAATGCATTTCTTATGGGTATTTCTGTAACCAGTGGGGCGGAATCCTGAATCGGGAAAGGGATGGGCATAGCTTATAAACCTTCTCCGTGGAAAAATACATATACGTACAAATTTTCATCATGATCGGTCCAATAGTTCACGATTCCATAAAGGACAAACATACAAACATTCATTTTTATATATATAGATAACAAGGTTACAATGATATTGAACAAAATTTGTAAGACAAATTGTGAATCCCAAACTGAGGAATGCAGCCATTTCCTAATGACCAATTAATTCCCCCTTAATTTTGCAGTTATTCAATTTATTATGCATAAAATAGATACATTAACACCCCTTCACAAACCGCTTTGCTTTGAGGGAACAGTGTTTAAGAAATATTTAGATTTTTGTAAATTTTTGAAAATATTTGCAAACTAGTATATACTTGAATAACACAACAATTAATAAGAAACCTATAAAATTACTGTTCAGTGCAGACAAGCCATCTCTGATAACATGCCATATTAATTACTCCCAATAAATTTATTTCTTTAGTTGTACAAATTACATAAAAGGAGGCTCTCGAACTCCACCTGCTTACCAAAAGGTTTATGGGAATACTTGTTATAGTGCTGAATTATGCGAAAAAACTGGAACATGACATATTATTTTTAATGATTCATATAACATTTGTATAATTCCAAAGCCTGATGCCCAGCCTAAAAGTTTACATAATGCGTTATTAAATAAACATTACTAAAATTGAGATCTGGTAACAGTTATATTAATGTGTCCAATCATGTGTTTGTTATTTCCTGTAAATAGTGAATAAATAAATAAAAAATAACTAATACAAAATAAAGAAAAATATAGAAAACAATTCGATTCGTTTTTAAATATTTGCTATATTGTTAATAATTATTTAAAAACATTAAGTTGTAAGGCATATATTTATAGGAAGCTACTTTATTAATTTCAAAATATAATATCATACCCAACTAATTATTTGCATCGTTTAATCCTAAATAAAAAAGAAAATCCATTTGTATAGTTAAAATTGTTAATTATAAGAATAATTAAAACTTTGTGTATTTCTGTTACAGGTAATTGAGCGAGAAAATTGTATATCTACAAGACAAAACACGTTATTTTTTATTAATTTAATAATGAATAAGAATTGTTTGTGATACAAAACCTTGAATACCATGCAAAAATAAATCAACTTTTCATTACTAGCATGTCATGCACACTTACCTATTAATCTATAAACAAAATTGGAACACAGTTAACAAAATTGTAAGATAAACGGTATCACTAGTACAATCACTGATGCTCTAGACTGCACAAATGAACTAGAAAGGAATCCGAATCCGTTGTGATCCTGCACCCACTGCTGCCAACCAAGCCAAGTAACATTTCCCCGCCCAGGTGTCAGAATACACTCTTGAAGTTAAAATTACCCTTACAGCTTCTTTGTTTTCTGTAATCTTAGTATTGCGTCTCCTACTAGTGAACTAAATATCAGACTGTTAAAATGTATTCAAATTATTAATATTATTATGAATGACACTTTCACATCAATATTAAAATACATTTTTTTTATTAATTTTAATTGCTGGTATATGAGAAGATTTAAATGAGCTTAATATGAATAGAGTATACTCAACTGAAAACCCAGTGAATGGAAAATAGTATTTCAGATTATTTGAAGGTTAAACATTGTGTCTCTTACCCATGTGCTACATTTTCCGGCTACAGAAAAAAGAGTGAAACACACCTAGGGCCCTATAAATACATCTCAAGAATTCATTATTTTTATTCCTATCAATTTTAAATTTTTGATAGAATTTACTTTGTTGAATACTAAAATACTGATTAGTATCAATACTATGTACTTGTTACATACATAATTATCCGAATAACCTAGTAGTTCAATAGTTTAGGAGCAAATTATAATCCAAGTTATGCCATTCATTATCATCAGAAGCCATTCAGACGTAAAGTAGGTACCGTAGCTAATTTTCACTAAAATTCAGAATTTAATCGTTTGTAAACTCTCGACATACTTTGAACCAAGAAAAATTTATAAGGAATTTTGATTGGCATCATTTGGACATTACACTTTAAATCATCTCCGTTTAGGTCGTTATTACGTTATTTGTTGATTATTAAAAAAACTCACATGTTTTTTATTTGTTGTTTATTATATATATATATTTTATTATTATTTATATTTTTATGTATTTTATTTTTTATTTATTTATTGGCATTTATTCAATGTTATTTTTGAACATTGAATAAACGCCAAAAATTGTCCACAACAATACTGTATAATTATCAGGTGTATAATACATAAATCTCTACATAATCGTTATTTAAAAGTGTAAGCTGTAATTTTCCATGCCAGTGACACACATTTCTTAGATAATACTGAGACATTGTGAAAACCATAAAGAAATTCACTCAGAGCAAACCCATATATTAATGGATTCCCGAAGCAAAAAAAAATTAATCGCAAATCAAGAAAAATGGAAAAAATCACTGCAAAAATATTTAATACCAAACGCATTTTACTCCGAGGGTGAGTTCTTGGAATCGCAATCAAACTGAAAGGTAGGAGCTGAAAAAGGTGATAGTGCTGGGGATAGGGGCGAGTATATTACTTACTTTAGCGTAGTATTTTGTATGATATTTGTATTGTTGTTTTGATTTTAATATATTTATAGGATTAATCTTGTATTATTCTAAAATTTGTCATTGTACGGTATTTCATTGTATACTATTGTGTAAAAATATTTTTTAAGTTTATAAAAATACAAAATACTACTTAGGCATACTACTTAAGTATACAAAATTACTCCCGCAACCGGCAATATTATCTAGCAAAATTTTAATTAAATAATATTTATATATGTTATCATTTGAGCGTGCCAGCTTGAATCGTGTACATGGAGGTAGAATAACGTCCCTCCCTCTCCTACCGACGCCTTTGTCAGTGTCGATTCCACGATGACAGGAAGTTTGACATTTATGTGTACTCATGATTACTTATTGTCAATAAATCTAAGATTCTAGCATCTGATTCATGCTTAATAGTCGATATGGTTGAAAACAATTCAATTGAATAATTGAGGATTCCCAGATATAAAAAATAGTTCTAGATTAGGGAAATACTAAATTATATTACATATTTAATTATTTTAGGAATATATTTATCTTTATGAACTTTAAAAATACTGAATTCTTGAATTTTAAAAGTAACTTTCGTCTTTCAAATAGGAATCGTAAGCTTTGTTAGTACGAAATAAATTAAAATTAACATTATTATTAAAGAGCTTATTTATGTAATAATTTGGCTAATATTGGCAGTGTTGTAATTGTTAAAACGCTAACGGCGAATTTTTATCCTCACATTCCTTATCTAAATCATATCCTGACAATCACTTAAAACGTTAGTTTATTAGAAATTTACCACGAGCATCGGGAAAATTTCCCGCGTCAGACATCACTGCTCGCAGGCTGCCAAGCCAGAGTGAGCCTTGTAAAATCCCTCGTTTGAAATGTTATAACCTACAATACGAAAAATATTAATAACTGATTTTAAACTTACAGATTTCCACTTTTATAGCACCTACAAAACGAAAAATGCTGAAACAGTATAACCTCGAATTGTGGGCAAAGATAACAAAGAAACCTCAGCAGAATTAAGTTTCAATTGAAATAGTATCAACATCCGGGCGACGCGACGTGACGGGCGTGTCATTCAAGTTTGTTGACATTTTTATACGGTAATTTTGTTCTGTTCCGATGCACCGTTTTATGTGACTGGCGGCTCAGTCTAAGACTAAAATTTATTTATGAGTTGTATTGTACTACCGGTAACTAAACATGTATTATGAGTCAAAATGATAATTGAAATCGAATTTGAAATAACCCACATTTTTCGATTAATTAGTTAATACTTTCAAAGACACACAATTGGAGCAATCCTGAGTTTATAAAATAAATTAAAATCTATAATATTGACTGCAGTTAATTATAGATTGTCAGGATTTATTTGCTGCATGTCGGTTTGATTACTTAGCAATGGCATATGAGCGTCTTATTTGTAGAATTGATTGAAAGCTTTGGAAATTGAAAGTACATTTTATTGTATAATAACATTCATTTCTCCTCATAATCTGCTTTGTAAACTGTTTATATTGCTATATTATCTCTATTTGTTATATTGTAATTGACATGAACTAATAGCATATTTGCTTTCTCTATCTTATATGAGTAGAGCTATCTTTGGGAATTTCTCGGAATAAGATTCTAGGCTTGTAAAGTTTATTGACCAAACAAGCAATTTGGCTAGAGTCATATTAGCTATCCATCATATTTATAGACAGTTTATAACAAAATAGAGACATCTAATAAAATTGCGACCAGCTTGATATGGTTTCCAAGTAACACTAATTATCCAACAAGTGAGCGTGATCGCAGTCACCTCAGCACTGCAAACATCATTACAGTAATTTGTATCAATCTTAGGGTTGGATTTGAAGCAAATTTACAATTTCTTAATCAATATTTATATTTAAAATAATATTTATTTTTATAATCAAACAACGAGTTATGAAGCTCAAGAAAAAAATAAGTATTAAGGCATGTATTAATCAAGATAGGTTGAACTATGCCATTTGTTTTGATAAAATAAAAACTCCATTGCCATTCAGAGAGTATCCAATAAAGAGTTTGGAGAAATTCCAGGAGAGCTTAGTGAAATTCTACTTTAGTGTGCCTCTGGATATTATTCACTCCTCAAAGAAGGGATTCTCTCTACACACTTTTTTGGGATGAGGGTTCTCTACTAAAAATTAATTTTAAGGAAACTTTACTTGTAACCATGTTTTGCTCTACCAACATTACTATAGGAGAAAATATGATCAACAAAAAACTAATTGTCAAATATTGGTGGAGGTATTCATTTTGCAATGCACCTTTAGTTAAAAACTTGATCTTGTAAAAAAACTGTGTGGACAAGTATAAAACTGTGGACAAGCCAAGTTTACATCGAGGTTAATTACAAAGACAATCTTACAAAGTGTGAATAGTATTCAATAATAAAATAGATATTTTAGTTATACAAATTATGTAAATAATATTTATTTATGGTAACTTACTTTATAAACAAAAAGCTTTAGAGCAAAATCTTTATTTGTCTTTCTAATATAAAATTCGTCAAATGTTTGGATCACCTCATGAATTGTCATAATCTATAAATAAAAAACCGTTGTAGATATCAATGACATCTAGATCATTATAAAGATGTAATTTGAGCCATTTTACATGTTTTCTAATTACCACAAAATACCAGTTCCACTTTTTCCAATGGCATGTCCATTCCCAATTCAGCAAGAGTGATATGTGTAGGTGGTTTTCATTTTCTAATGTTGAAGTATCAGAAGATTGAAGAGATTTATTCTTATTTGCTGTAGATTTTGATTTTCCAGGTTTTGGCACCACTTCAACAGTGTCCAATAATAAAAATTAGATAATTAACTATAAAAAATATTCAAGTAATGTTTATTTATGGTAACTCACTTCATAACCTAAACACAGAACATATTGTTAAAAAATAAATAGTAATAGCTAATCAAATTAGCTCATAAAATAATGTTTTAATATTAATAATATACCTCTGTCACTCAGGATCCACTGAATCCACAGACAAAAATTGTATCAGACTGGAGGTACAGTTTTTTTTTTCAAATAAGATATTTCCTAATGCTTAGCCAAATTCCGTGGATTGGCATTCACTATAATTGAATTCAGTGTTTCTCATGTACAAATTATGGTTCATGCGACATTTTAAATACACAGGTCAGTTTGTTTTAAAGATATTGTGTGGACAAACAGATAGATACACATACAGACAGAAGTGAAAGTTTTCTAGCCCTACGAGTGATAGATACACATACAGACAGAAGTGAAAGTTTTCTAGCCCTACGCTCCACTAAAGCTCAGCCATAATAAGTGAACGTGATTTTTGTGAACAGTTCACCGCCCATAATACAAAACCACAATTGACAATCAACATGTCAAAATAGCCCTTTTCGTATAAATATGTGAAAAGATTGGGGGAAATATTTTCGATAGGTTGAAACTTCTCAAAATTGTCATTGGAATAGTTTTAAACTACTTTGAAAACTGCAGACTTCATTGAATTGAATAATAGACTTCTAATAAAACTCAGAAAACATTTTATTATGATGTGATGATAGAGGATAGTTACAATTGAAGTGCGACGACTATCTTGAAAAAACGGAAGAAGTCTAAGTAGATAGTGATATTCGGAAACAACACAAAATTTTAAACATGTTGGTATATTTGGTTTTAGCGTATTTTAATATATAATACCTCAAAAGTACAAGGTTAAAAGTTGGAAATGATATGAATGTGAATTAAAAAGATTTACAATGACGGCCCTAGCACCATCTAGCTACCAATGAACAGTATTGAGTTTAATCTTAACTATATTGTATTTGTTAAAGTAACATATTGTGTTGAATTACAACAAGGAAACAATATAGTTAAATATGAACAGTACACCAGCTCACTTGGTAAAGTGTGAGGAGTTTTGATTATTAACAATTTTTTTGTTTCCGCTTGTAAAAGTTATTGAAACGTTCAAGATATAAGTTTTAAACATACCAAGAGGAAGAGCAAACTTCAAAAGTAGAAGACGAAGATTGATTCTCAAGAAAATGAGAATCCAGAGTGGAATAAATGAAGAGGAAAGACCAGGAATCACAGAATACTGCTTGTTGTCACAACAGGAAAGCAAGAATCCCAAATATACACACAAATTAATATTTGAAGCATCTGTTTACTGACAATGATGATCCAGTAATTTTTAAACAATATAGCCGTAATTATTATATGCTAATGCTTTAGCAATGGAATAAGTGTCAAAATTAGACTGAACAATAGATGTTGACTATAGAATAGGTATCAACTAAAACTTGTAAGCAATGTAAACATGAATTTGTGTTAATTACTTTTATGATGCAAAGCAAGGGACTGAGATGCTTGTGCTGCAAAACAGAATGAAGGTTGTAATCCAGCTATATTGCTTGAAATGTCAAGGTTATTAGAGGAGGTCAGCATATGCACAAGCATTGAAAACTACATGTCAAGCTCTCAGAGAAACTCCTGATGAGTGATGTAAAGAAGTATGTGTGCTAATTTACTCCGACAAGAACAAACATCAGCCTACACAAATTGAAATTGTACTTATTTAAATTCAATTATTTAATTATTAAATATAGTGGTTTGAATTTGGTTATTATTTTTAATATTATTATAATAAATCATACAATACACTATTTTTAGCTCGCAATCTTAGAGTGGTTTTACTACAAAATTACAACAGTGTACTTTTATCCCATGATTTCGTATGCGGTTCTTAAGAGCATGAGCGGGCTACTAGTTATTATGAATATTAAGCCTTTTGTTGTAACAAAATGAGAAATAGATATGAAATATAGTAGTGTCAGTAATATAGACATCACAATCCAAATTTGTTCCTGAATAATAAAACTGCAGGTAGTGTTTGCAGTGTGCCATAAATAGTGCTGCATGTAAATGATGTGTTCTTTTGCAGTTGTGGGATTTTGAAGGTAGTAATTTGATAGCCAGATTATTGTCTAGAAAGCTTTTTGTATTTCAAAATAAAATTTCCATATTGCATTTATTTATGTGCTTAACTTCTGACAGATTGTAGGAAATTTTGACCTAGTAAATGTATTTTTCACCAGCTCTATTATTCAACAAATTTTAAAAATCTGAATAGTTCAGGAGTCAGATTCTAATTAATAACAAATACTCATATTTATATGGATGGTGAAAATAATCAAATAATTATCTTGATTAATGTTTTACCCAACTTATTCAAAAGTAAAAAAACAAATGTTATTAGTGCAAGAGTTTACCACGTTCACTGTTTATGACATCTTTCATGTTACATCATACATGACAAATGCATATCAATTTGGTATGCTATTGCTTCCAGTGATATCCCTTCATGTTACAATTTTGTTTTAGTTAATGTACAATGTTTTAAACACTAGATATGTCATAACTTATTTGTTGTGGTACTGAGGAAACAATGCTCAAGATTTTGGTAAATTAACAGTAACTGAAATAGAAAGGTGCACTCCTGATCTATATATATAAAAGAAAGTCGTGTTAGTTACACTATTTATAACTCAAGAACGGCTGAACCGATTTGGATGAAAATTGGTAGGGAGGTAGCTAAGGACTGGGAGAAGAACATAGGATACTTTTTATCCCGTTCCCGATTCAGGATTCCGCCCCACTGGTCTCTAAAAGTTACGGAAATACCCGTAAGAAATGCATTGCAGCAAACATATGTTATTAAGTGAAAGAGCCTGTTCAAATTTAATCAGCTGTTCTTTGTAAACATATATAATGCGACAAAAGAAGTATATGTTTACATCATTTAAAGTTGGTTTTCAGAACTCTGTGCGTACATATTCTCTCGATCGAGACAACAAAGCAAGCTCAATCATGGCATCGAGATAAAACTAATTCGGTCCAGAAGTGATACACGCGCAAAGCCTAAAATAAAAACCATACGCAATTTCGCTTAACATCTGAAGCTCATAATCATTAGACTGTAATAATATGTACCTACAATATGCCTATTTTTGTTTCAAAATTACATTGAGCGCCATCATTTATTACATCGTATGTGCGCTAATGAATTCGACTGTTTGACTCCTGTCCACGCTGGGCTAATATAGATCAATTATATAAAAAAAATCGTAGAATATTGGAGAAAAAGTTCCAGTTATTTCACAGGTGCATATTGAGACTGTTTTAAAATTTAAATCTTTAACATGAGCTTGGAGTATCTTTCAGTGACTACCATTTATTTCAGAAGGGTAATAACGACGATCAAAAGAAATATGCCTCCTATGTCCCAATTTCTCTGTAGGAAATCGCTTGTGAAGTCGTGGGTAACTGCTGGTTTCCAATAAGAGAATTGCTTACTACAGCACAAGTGACAGTTGAAAACATCTGAGTTTTAGTGGTTCATCCATTAAACAGTGGTACAATCGATTTTGGTTTTGGCAAATATTTGTATAGTTAAATTTATATCCAATTAAGATAACTTCAATAATTACAAAAATATACAATTTTTCACTCTGTGTGAAATTACAGGCATTTAAAATAGGCATATAAGCTCATTTCATAATAATAAAAACAGCTAAAGAAAAAAGTGTTATAGTTTTAAAAGTATTTACATTAGATATAACTTCAACAAGTGACATTTTTCATTTAGAAATAATTCAATTTAATTTTAAAAACATGGAATTTGCTTAACCCTTTGAACCCCAGACCAAAATATTGATGGTGGAAAAAACGTACCAAAATCATTTGACCTAAGAACTACCGAGAATCCCCGGAGCAGAAACAGCTGTTTTGCATACTGTTTGTAAAAAATTAATACTTTTGCTATTTTTTATGCTATTGTCTTGTATTACACACCAAAATGTCCAGAATGAAATTGTATACACAGAAAAAGATTAGTCTGAAGTATAAAAAAATGTTTAACAGCATTAACATAATTTTAAAATATATGTATATAGATTTTTAGGCAAAAAAATTGATTTTAAGATTTTTTTAATTAAAAAATAAGAAATATTTTTACTATGGGCACCCACATTTTATTTTTCTAAATTTAGTTTTGTGTATGTACAAAAAAAATTATATTGATATCTCTAAAAATAAACTTTTTTTTGAATTTTTATATAAAAGTATGCGACTTGTAAAAACCTCTAGGCGTACAACACAAAAATCACTGATATTACCTAAATAAATAAATTAGTAAATAAATAAATAAAAAAATTAGTATTTTAATAAAATACATATAAATATGTATTAATACTCATAAAATAAGTATTTTACGATTTCAAATAAATATGTATTAAACGATATTACGTCGCCCGGGGATTCTCGCAACTTCATTGGCGACGATACATCGTCGCCGCGGGGATCTTCGCATATTTTCTCGGCGACGATATTTCGTCGCCTGGGGTTCAAAGGGTTAAATTACACTTAGTTGAATGCAAATAAAAACACTATTTAAATATTAAATTAACTTACATTTTCATTTTGTAAATTGTAGTGTTCATGAAAACTCAAATAAAAATTAAAGTACAAAACTAATCTTGTTTATAATTATTATTTAATCCAAAAAGTGAGGCGTAATACTGAACGAAGATCACATTCTCTGAACAATTGTGGATTTTTCACAACCTTCAACAGTCAGTATTTAAATTTCATTTTACTGTATACATAACAAAGGGAATATGACATTTATATGCAGGCACTGATCAAATTTTTGACATAATATTAGTATGTTGCTGCAGTTGGACAGACTTCCTTACTCACTGCTCAAAGAGTTATTTCATATGTGTAAGCAATCACAATACTATTATAACACATGTTTTTTGTTTTTAGGTATATTTTGTGCTCACATCTTGTGTGTTATTCCATAACAATTACAAAACTTATTTTTCTTATATAGTACGTGTCTTATCCCACCAATTCAGCATTTATGCTGTCACCTAAGAAATAAAAAAAGCATGTGAATATGTTTTAAAATCAATTTAAAAAATTACCCAACATCAAGATTTTCAAATGTATTGTGGCTCAAACTGTCAGTGCTATATTATTTATAAATTTTAAATTTCAAACTTATGTATTAAAATAGATTATCTTAGAATAAGAAACCTGCAACCCAAGAAACTGTTTGAAAACTGTCAGATGTAAAGTGATTAAATTAAAATAATTTAGCAAGTATTTGATTTCAACACTAATTTGTACAGAAACATAAATATTCTTAATCTAATTTCAATATATCATTGAAATTTACTGTTTTGTACAGTATACCTGTAACACCTTCAGTTTTAATATTGCTTTATTACAAAATTAAAATCAAATCCTCTTGTTCAAGATCAGAAATGTTTGGTGGTCTTGTTAATTTCTTGGCCGTTTCCATTTCAGAGTAAAAATTTCTCCATCTTCTCATGGTGTAATTTGGGTAATGTTCATGTTGCTGTTGTTAACCACTTGGATGGTTGAAGAGTGATTTCTTTGTTAACTTTGGCTGAATGGAGAGATCAAATCTTATATGAAGTAAATCAGAGACTAATACTCTTTTCTTACCTAAAAGGTCAAAGGCAAGCTCCTGTGACTTTGTTTAAGTTTATGACTTATGGTGTTCACCACCTCAATATGTATTTTATTATTAGTATTCACCAAGCAGTTTATCAACTGTATGATGAACTGATTAGACTGGCATAGTTTGTTGTCATGTATTACACATGATATTTTCTGTTGGTTTGCATTAGCATATTATCGTTTTCAATAATTTTAGTTCATTTGCAATTAACTGTTAATATTTAAAAATTATTTAGTACCACTCCTGTCTACTAAATATAGTATGATAAGCTAAGTTCTGCATAGTTTTTATTGCAAATGTTCTTAGATCTCACGATAATCAATAAATTATCCCTTAAAATTGCTTTCCATACTCTTTTCTTAAATTTTTACAACCCTGGTTTGTCTTGATTTGTGGATGCCAAAGAAGTTTAAATGAATTAAACCCAACAAATCTGTAAAATGGCAAAAAAATTTATACAAAATCTTACATTTAATTTTTTGTATAAAAATATTGTAGAAATATTAATTAGTTGTATTTTATTTTTGTATGTATTTATAATTCCTACTGCGCAAAACTATGCGTTTGATAAATCAGACACGAAAACGGACGTGATATCTAATAACAGCAATGGTAAGGATTGTAGAAAAGTGAGATTTCAACAGGTAATAGTGGTGCCAATCCATAATGAGAGATATTTTGTCCTATGTTAAGTGATTAGGAAATTTTTCAGCTATTCAGTAATTTATTTGTTTATGTAATTGCATTAAAAATAAGGTTATCACATGTATATACGTTTTTGCTAATAAAAGCTACAATTTGTAATTTTTTAATAATTTTTATAAAAACACTAGTTTAGTCTATTATAAATCTTATTTAAATGAATAAAAAGAGGAATAATTTTCCAATGCTGGTATTGGTTTATTACTGACAACAGCTTGCTTGACACTACAACCAATTAAAGTATTGCAAACTTTTTTTCCGTAGCTGTAAAATTTGAATGTGAAAAATCCTTTTCAATATTTTACTAACTTGGTTACTAATTGCATTAAAGTGAGTGAAATGAGGTATTCATACTGAGAATTGTACGGAATCTCCTCTTTTGATTAGTACCAAAATAATAGCACTTTCCATTCAAACTACAATTGTCTGAATATTACAAAAAACTTCATTGACATGTCATGTGTAACAGATCCCACTACTGTAATAATTTAGGATTAAAAACATGCATTTTCATTAAAAAATAAATGCAAATACAGCACAGTATTAAAAATATGGTTGTAACTTGCCGAATGTCATCGATGAAAATTGTGTTTTGGGTAATGGCGGAATCATCATTTATTGTTTGTTTACTTAAGTATACTATTTCATTTAAAGGTGACGCAGAAATAGCACAACGCTGTAGCAATACTACATTTACTACAATACAGTTACTTTTTAATGGATTTCATAAAAGAACTCAATTATTAAATGTAATACTGTGCCAAAGAATATTACATTTCCTTAAAAAAAACTCCAACAGTAATGGTCAAGCTTCACTTCCCCTTAACTGTTGAGTTAATTATGGATGATCGTAGCGATATTGTTATGCCAAGGACAACTACCAATCTTTTAGGGGTTCATTAAAAAAATTTATTTGGTATAATAGATAATCTGGAAGGGGTCTGATCACAATTAATCTGGAGAATTGATGCTCTATTATACAAGGAAAGAACAAGGTCCAGGACATTCAAGTGGAGGGGGTGAAATGAATATTACGGAAATTACATGAAATATGTAAAATAATAATACACTGGTTTTTATATATTTTAAGGCAATGACAATACATACATTGGGTGTATCCTCAATTTCAAAAAGGATCAACTAATTTATATTCACTTTCTTTACTCACCAAATATACTTCAAAATTAACTTTCAATCATTACATGATACAACAACCCACTTAGTTAAAGCCACACAAAACACATTTCAGGTACAAAACACTATTTTATGATTTTGAAGAGTACTAACTATATAGAATTGTATTCCATTATTCATTTTGTAACCACTACAATCACAAGTGGTCAACATTATAGTTCATTCAAGTCCAATTGAACACACAGGTAAGGGGGAAGATACAATGATATGGTAACATAGTCTGTCATTTGTCTAGGTCTTCCGTCGCCGGAAGCCTCGCCCTCTGGCCCGTCCTCGGAAAGACGTAGCCTCAGTCGGAGCCTTCAAGGGCTTGTGGAGAGCATCGTGGAGCAACACCCCGTTCTGACTGTTGCTGATGAGATCTCCCAGCTGTTCCTGCCAACAACACATATTCCCTGTCAATATTGTATGACCAATCCTCAGTAACTTATTTATGCCTGTTGCCTGCAAGTGCTGGGCAGTATTGGATTTGGATATCTTGTGGTCTGGCAGTCGCTACCTCATATGCTTCACTATTTTATATATTTGACAGGAAGCTTAAGTCAACTCTGGTCTTATTAATGACTATGTCGCTTTTAAAATGACGTGTTAAAAGCTTGTTTTGGCAAGTTTTGTTTTTATTCATAATTAAATCAAGTTACAGTTGTTTGGTGTGATAATGATGAGTAGTTATTAAACACCCTTACCCTTTTAGTACTACATCATCAGCAAGAGAGACCCAGCATTTTAGTCTGAAAGTGCGAGCATCGCTGTCAGTAATTCTACGCATTTCATGTAATACACTGTAGTTATATCATGTTACTGGCTGCTAGAAGCAATTTCTTGTTCTAAAGACTCCAACATTTTTATTTCAAACTTTGGTTATTTTGCCATGTATGTATTACCATGAATATGGATAGCTACATCAAGGTTAGCCAATAATTTTTCTTATATCTTTCTTTAGTATAATTTTGTTTCAAAGATATTTGTAAAATATGTAGTAGATCTATCTACATATAATTTCGTGTTCTTATTTATATTAGTTTTTATATAGTTATAACTATACATTTTATAAAATACTGATATGGTTGTTTTATAAGTACATTAATGTTTCATTACATTTGAGACACTGGTATTAGTGTCTTACTTAATTTTCTTTTATTTATATTTTTTAAGATAATTTATTATTTTTTTACGTTTGTTACAAAAAAACTTAAGAGAAAAATTGTTAAAAATACTTACATGACAGTATTTTACATAAATCTCACAGCTGTATGTATACAAATTATATTTTGTTACTAACCACTACATTTTTGGTTAAATTGACTAGTACTTTTGGGTATAACAGTGGGCTAGATGCTGAAGTACTTAAGAGATAAATACTCCACAATATGCAGGAGCATTTTCCCTGTTGAGTGTCCATCATTTGGTTTTCTTTTCTTTCTTCCCCTCTGGAGGATAGAAGCGAAATTCTAAAAAGGGTTTGTTAATAGATTGGCTTTATAGACCATAAAGAAAAAACTGTATCACTGGCCTTCCAGTTTATCAGACCTCACAGAGTGTGATAAAAAGATTTAGTTTATACACCTCCTGTTTCAGGCACAGTTGTTTAATGGAGTCACCACATCATGACTGTCATATAGAAATTCGGACGATTTCGAGTTCCAAATAAAATATCATGACTTAGTATGCAGTATAAAATTATATTGTACTATGCTATATATAGGTACATTTGTACCTTTTGGGTACAATGAGGTCTTTGTTCATTATCATTCAAAATAAAAAATAATTAAGACCGCATTTAAAAAATAAATATTCTGTATATGAGACAGTGGAGTTACCTTAGACAGTGTCATGAGGTGGTCTAGGGACTCGCCCTTGTTCATCAGAGACACAAGGTTCTTGGTGTTCACTCCAGGCAATTTGCTTACAAAGTCCTGTCACACACATTTGTAATAATTACTAGCCTTACTGAAATTCATTCCATAATTAAATATTAACTTACAGTTTTTTTTTTTTACATATAACTTAAAATTAATTCATACATCAAATCTAAGAGCAACTCATTAGTTTTGTTTGTTGTCACCTGTGCGCATGCGGATGCAATGTTTCCTCTGCCATCTGTTAGAAAGCACTAGTAGCAGAAATGGCGCCTCGTGAACAGAAGGCTTTTTGTGTTCTGCAGTTTGCAAAGACCGAATCTTTAGTAACTGTGCAACGTGCGTTCTGTATAAAGTTCGGTTGTGATCCTCCAAGTGATAATAATATCCATAGATGGTATCATCAGTTTGAAGATACTGGCTGCCTTTGCAAAGGGAAGAGTACGAGACGACCAAAGGTTAGTGAAGAAAGTGTTGAGCGAGTGATACAGACTTTCACAAGTAGCCCACAAAAATCAGTTTGGAACTCTAGTTGTGAATTAGCAATTCCAATGATGACTGTTTAGAAAGTGTTATGTAAACGCTTACAACTATGTCCTTTCAGTTTTTAGCTGTTACAGAGTTTAAAGCCTGCAGACAGTGGTTTATGCGCCAATTTTGCAAATGAAATGTTGATGCACAACAATGAAGATTTTTTTGGATGATATCATTTTCAATTATGAATCAGATGAAAAAAACGATAAAGAATAGCACTGGTTATTGATTTATTTTTGGCATGACACACAATCAAATTTGCTTCCTAACAGTGTTAAATCAATGCATTTATACATTCAAGGCTTTTTTCATGAATTATAATGTACACAATAAACTAAAATAGGACCATACGGATATTCCCATAAGCCACAATTAAACCAATTGTGATGGTACGGAATTATCCATAAACTGCACTTTAAGGGTTAAAAAAGTGACCAAATTAATTTGTTTAGTTAGTGTTTAGTAAGTTAAGTTTATAGTGGAATTATATTTACACAACTGAAATGGTTTTGATTTACGTTTAAAAGTGTTCTTGTTTAAAATAATAAATTTAAATTTTGCATCCTAATAATATTTTAGAATGTTATAAATTTGTATATACAAAATTACTAATTACATTAGAGATGACTTTGAAATTAATAAAACAAACACATGAGAGGGCTTGCACTCACATGTATGGCAGTGTTGTATTTCTCAATATGCACATCATCCTCCAGAGTGGTGCCTTCAAGTCCCACAGCTGCAGCCACAGATGCCACTGGCTCATCTTTCCCTTCCTGAAATCAAAGTTAACTTTAATTTGTTGAAAGCCTTCAACTTTTGTATTGACTTTATTCATACTTGATACAGCCATTTTTCAGGAAAATAACAGAAGTAAACGTTACGATTTTAACTGAATTAGCTGCACTTAAATGTAAGTAGTCTTTGGAGTGACAGGGCATTTATCATGGATAAGAGAAAAATTGTTGTTGTCACTGTCCTCCCACTTGATATGTAACAGCCAACATGAGAGGATATCCAACATCAAAATAGACTCAGACTTTTTAAATTTATTGATTTGCAATAACTTTTATTTATCAAATAAAAACAAAATAAATGCGTGATTTTTAACAAAGGGCTAAAAAAATACGGTAAATGTAAAATACACAATTTTGGAGCAAATAATTTGTGCACCTTGCCAGAATAAGAAATAATGTAAAGGCACTAATAATGTAAGCATCCATGCAGAACATCCTGTTTTCTTCTTCTTTTTGTATGAGCTATTAACCCATTCACTATCAATTAAAATTCCATTATTTTTACCTTCAGGTACAGAATTAATTTTTCATTTTGCAATAGAAATCATTATGTGGGTGCTTAGGATCAATTAAAAATATTGAACAACCATATAACATGTTAAAAGTGTATTTTAAAAAAAATGAAAAAAAAACCACATTTCCACTTGTAAATTGTATTGTATTGTTGAATTGTATCCTATGTTTCAAGTATTTAGTTGCCTAGAAACTATTGGATTCATACCAGATCTACTACAACAAATAAAATTATGTGGATCATTGTGGGGGCACTATATATGTCATTGGTAGCCATTGGGTTAAGCTATGTCATGTGAATTTGACTTAGAAATAGAACAAACAAAATGAGGAGATATTAAAGAAATGATAAATGAGAAGATACACAAAACAACAAATGTTAATTACGTCTGATAGGAAAATACACTCTAAAATATAAACTAAACAGAAATGGCTCCACCACCTATTGACATAATCAAGGTTGTAATTTTCAAAATTTTAGTCAAGAAACAATAAAGAGTGAATATATTTAGGATTGTTAATAAATAATACTTTATTGTACATGGAATAAAGGTTAGTGAATCTTTGATGGCCTAATAGTTTACTCTAAATTTAAACTGTGCTTGGCTACTAGCATCAGAAAAATTTGGAACTAAAATATTTAATGGTGAATTTTGAACGTCTTCTTTCACATATAGTGCATGCCAAGAGCAGAAAACCAATTTAATTAACCTTTTAACTATTGAGCAATCCAGGTAGCATAGTACCCTCAGTGCTACTCTTGTAAACTACAAGAGTACACATACTACATGGGTACATTTCCCATGTTTTCATGGACAATTTCATTGTTATCAACTTTCGTGACTGGGCCCATTGCTCTAAAATTATACAAGAGTCAGATGTAAACAAACAGAACAAATGGAGTAAGCAGTGTGCCCTGCTACATAAGGCACAAAGCTAAATATCCCACATAATTAACAGTTATGCTAAAACTGTTTCTATAAAGACAATAAGTTTTGTAAAAATTCTTTGATTTATAATGGCTGAAGCACGTTAGATATTATTACATTTTAATTAAATCTGACTTTACCATATGATCGGCATTGTCTTATGTGATTTGATGTATAACTCAAAAAAGACAATTTTGTAGTTTTGTAGAAACTGAGTTTTATAAAATGCCTTTCAATTTGAAAATCGCTGGATAAACTTATGCAATACATATTGTTTAAATAAACAAGAAAATCCAGAGTAAACTTTGAAACATATAATATGCATATTATATGCACATTTATATTTTTTAATATTTTATTTCATAAATAAAGAAAATAAAAAAAATTTAAAAATCGTTGATATAATTTATTTTGCCTCCATCTCTAAATATACATGTTTGTTAAGACATCTAATAGTACACAAAATATACAAATATTTTGTCAACAGTGACAGAAGATCCATAGGTATTGTTAAGTCGAACCCTATTCACCTTGAGCTCATGAAAGAGCTGTGCTGTGGCATAAGGGCTGGGGGACCACACCAGTCGCAGCCTGGGGAAGTGGAGAGTCAGCAGTTGGAGCTTGGCTGTGATGTCACTGCTCTGTAGATCACTGCTCAGGTAATAACGGCCCTGTAACAGGCAGAAATACACTGAAGAAGCCAGAAAGAAATTTCAGAATGAGAACAAAGAGAAGTATGAATGAGCAACAGTAACAACCAAAGTTTTGAATGACCAAAACAGCATGAAATTTAAGTTTGGGATTAACAGCTGAAGATTATGCTAAGATCTGCAATACGAAAAGCCACATCTACATATCGAAAACACTATTATTGTTAAGGACATTTTCCATCCTTATATGTAATGAAAAACAATGCTAAACAGCAAGTGATGTAACAGAGAATTTTTGCTATGTTAGAGACCAGTGGGGTGTAGCCCGGAGGGACTTTTGAAATAAGAACAGGCCAGGAACATTCATACTAAGAATGTCCATATAAAATCTCAATACCATCGGTTGAATAGTTTATGTATGAAACCACATAATACAAACAAAGGCACTTTCACATTTTAATATTATTAGGATGTTTCACAAAATATACATGTCAGTTTAGGTTAAACTACATGCACTTGTGAGATGTCCAGAATAACATTTGTACAGAAAATGGTATTGAGCCTAGAACTTCATTCTCTTAGATCTGAAAGCATTTAATATCTTTCCTGGGTTAAGATTAGTTTCTTATAATATTTATGGCATATTTATATTTATTAAAAGCCATAAATTAATAAGGAATGCAAGGTATTTAAATGGGAAAGGTTTCTGGCCAAGAAATTATTTCTTTGTTCCAAAAGAAGTTTGGTTGTTAAAATTTTGTTCTAAAACATTCAAACCGTACGTAGGCTTGTACATTTATAAGACTATAATGTTTGTAAAAAACTATCAAGAAAACTTAATTTTACAAAACAATAATTATAATAGCTGTAAGAGAAATGAAATTGTTTTAAACTATCACAGGTTAAATTCATATGAAAAAAACTAGGTATGTTGGGAAAAGGTTTTAAAATTACATTCCATTACAAATTTAAAATGAAAGTGGTACAAAAATAGTGTAAGCCTTAACCCATTAAGGAAGTAGTTAACTTGATTATGAACTGACCTGTACAAAGCAATTAAAATCAGCTCTTTTGCAGGCAGTTGGTAAAAAATTCATACAATAATTTCTATTAAAGATAAACTTATAATTTTTGTTTTGTTTTGTAGAAAACATTGTGTTCTTTAAAAGTAAAATATACTCACTGTAGATTAAAAAAAAATTTTGTTCTAAAAAATATAAAATATCATAATTTTTTTTAGAAATTTTAAAAGCAATTTGTTATAAAAACTATTTAAAAAATTTTTAAGCCATCTAAACTATATATTTTCTGAAACTTTATAATGTTTTTAGAAATTTTAAAAGCAATTTGTTATAAAAACTATTTAAAAAATTTTAAGCCATCTAAACTATATATTTTCTGAAACTTTATAATGTTTTTTACGTGGAAACAAAAACTTAAATTTATATCTGTAAAAATAAACATGCAACAAAAAGTTTTGTGATGACTTACGGTTCTGCATTTGCGATTTCATCATGAGTTGTAGGTTGCCATGGAATTTAGTCTATATTGAAATGAAATTTTAAAACACTGGATAACTGTAGTTACTAAGTCTTATTATTTACACTATATACACATGTTTCTTCAGGATTTTAGTAGTTTAGCTTGGTATGAAAATCCTTGAAACATTTTTCAAGATGCAGTGGAACTTGACACCGGTCGCACATCCAAGCAGTCTCAGACCTCTTGTTGTGGGAAGTGCAAACTTTACAAGCTCTGGTCGGTTGAACAATTATGTCCTCAACACTAAATCACTGCTGTTTTCGGAATCAAACTCAAAATCACTATCTAAATAACGGTCCACTTCAGAAGAACGTACATTTTCACGATCCATTATGCGCACATAACCAAAAAGTTACACGCAGTAAACGGCGTCGACAGCCTCAAAACAAACAGATGACACTTTACAATCATAGAAAAAGGGAATCAACAGGTTGGCCAACTGACCAAAACTATATTTTGTTAGTCAGTATAAACGTTCACAAAGGACATGCCAACGATATCTGTCGAAAAATTATAGAACTATGTCGGTAAGTAACGACGCAGTACAGACATCGAGTCAGGCTCGTGTGTCTGCATTCAGCCCGCTAGTAGCGGCATCGAGTCAGACTCGTCTGTCTTCCTCAATGGGTTAAGGCATACAAATATAATAAATTTATCTCTGTACTCATTTGAGGAATTTTACTATGCTCAAAACACTGTTTAATCAGTTTGTAGCATTGTAGACGCTATTCACTCGCTTTTCATAAGTATGTACAATTCATGAATAAAGAATTGTTGACAATGACCGAAGGAGGAAGGAGAAGTAAAATGTGAAATAATTCATTATTTTATCAAGAATACACATAATATCAAAACTAATGCATATCCTGCACTCTTCACCTTCTTTCAAAACCAGATCAAGATTACAATAATGTTAATATTAAAAATTAAAATGTAAATTTACATACAAAGCACACTGCAATATAATTTGTTTGACATTGACTTTTGATTTCAACTTAGTGAAGTTTCTAGTAATTTAACCCCACACAACTGGTATGCATTTTTGTCTCAAGCGCTTACTCTTATTGGCATATACACAAGTTTTTCTGAAAAGCAAAAAACAAAAACAAAAAAAGCAAATGCAACACAATATAGTAAGTATTATATATAATTATTTTCAGTAAATTACCAGGAATAGAAATATGTACAAATAAACTTACTCAAAAATTTGTTTTAGTATTGTAAAAATGTGGATTGTGGAAATATTCAGTAACGCTTGTAAAGCTATCAGTAGAGACATAATTGACTGTTTATGTGAATGTATTGTATTGGCTATCAGCTAAAACTGGTTTACCATTGCAAGGCTCTGTATGTAAAACATAACTATGTTCACTTTCAACTACTTCACATATCATTTTATACAAAATCTTGCATACCTTTCATTAGGTGAGTAAACAATGTGTGTAAATCTATTTTTAATTCCTATCACTGAATCATCAATGTTCTGAGTGGGAAAGAAATACTTTTTGAAAGCCTTATATACTGTGTTAGGTTGAGAACTAATATGGAATGGAGAAGAAATAAGTTCAAATCTGTTGAGAAATATTACACTAGAAAAATGGTTTTGCTGTAATAATTTAGTGCTGTAATAACACTTCAATGTTTTTTTAAGGATTTAAACCCATATTTATTGTGTCACAATGTATCATTTCATTTTGGGTACAGTGACAGCTACCCATTTTGTAACCTAGAAAAAGGGCTTGTTTCCAGAATTTCTTTTATTTTCAATTTGTTATTTTGCAGATTTAAATTTGTTTAATTCACAAAGAGATTCCAAATTGTTGGGGGAGGGGGAGAAACAAAAAATAGTTTAGTGCAGGACTGTTTCTTGAGCCTACATTTCTAAAACTGTATTAATCCTTAACATTGATCCTCTTGCAGCAGATAAGCTCTTGAGCCAAATTAGGGTTATAGAATTAAGATTTTGAACATTACCTATATTATTATCAGCATTTTTAGCTTGTGGTTCATTATCTTTAGTTATTTGTTTTTCATTATTGTCAATAAAATCACTTAGATTTGGAATGTACAATTCGCTGCTACCCAATAAAAAATCACTCAAACTCTTGGTAGAACGATCAACAGGATCATCAATCCACAAATCACTACCATTATCAATCATAAAATCTAATAAACAATTCCAAATATCACTAGTTTTTGATAACTGGCTCATGTTCACAACACACTATAATAGGTAACCAGCAAACACCAAGAACTACAGACAGCTTGACTCAGCAATAAGTAGTTTAGCCAGTGCAAAATACAAGGCTATCCAGAAAGTAACAAGAAATTTTGAAATAAAAAATTAACCAACTGAAATACGAACATTTTTTTATATACATTTAAAAGCTACACTCAGGCTATTTTTCAACGTAATCACTGTTCAAATTGAGACATTTAATATAATTCAAATTCAAAACATCCTTTATTCATTAATAATGCACATATGAGATACATTGAATAGTGTCAGAAGTTTTATAATTAAAATACAATTATTAAATGGTCAAAAAACAAATTACAATATAGACCTTCATTGGTAGTAAAAAAAGACTATTATTGCTTAAAATGCTCAGATTGATGTGTTAATTACAAAAAATGTCTTTAAAGTTAAAAACAAAATCTAAATTAGTTGTCCCTGTTACAACATGCTAACAATAATGCAACAAAAACAAGTACTATTGTAGCATATAAAGAAATAAATTATTCTAGAACTAAAAAAAGAAGATTTACACTAAGAATACATAAAGAACAACTAAATATGTGATCAATCAAAGTATTTACAGTAAAAATCTATTCTAAATTTACACTTTATAAACTAATACAACTGATAATAATTAAATAAAATTATTAAGTGAATTCTTATTCTAAATCTGCTTCCCAAAATTCTTCCAAGGAGTAGGGAGCTAATTTAATCAGACTCCTTAAATTTTTCCTAAATTTCTCATTATTTTGCTCCAGTAAAAAGCTTCTGGGAAGGTGATATAGTAGTTTTGTCCCTATGAACGTGGTTTTTTTTTTGTAGAACTCTAAATTATGCCGTTCCACTTGCCTTTGTACTCGAGTATCATGATCATGTCTACTGGGAATTTGAGAGGGATTTGCAAATTTTTTTGTATAGCTAACAGTTTCCAATATATACAGTCCAATGACTGTTGGTATCGCTGTTTCTACAAAAAGATGCTTGACTGATTCATCTCTTTTTAAGTTATATATTATCCTAATTGCCCTTTTTTGTTGAAGAAGTAACCTGTCTAGATTACTCTTTGTTGTAGAACCATACACACTTATACCGTAAGCCAAGTGTGAATGAACCATAGCATAATATATTGTTTTTAAAGTGTTTAAGTTGCATATTTTAGACATTTGTCTTAATGCATATAACCCAGAAGAGGTTTTGTTTATTACATGGTCTATGTGTTTATCCCAACTAAGGTTTTGGTCAATTTTAAGGCCTAAAAATGTGGTATGCTCTACTTGTTTTAGTGGCATTTCACTTAATAAAATAGTTGGCTCTATATTACTTTGATTTTGCTTAGTACAGAATGAGATAAAGTTTGTTTTATTTGAGTTTATTAAAAGATTTTTGCTGTCAAAAAATTCTTTGACTATTGAGAGTGAAATAAAAGATGATTCCTCTAATCTTTCCTTTGATTTTCCCGACACTGTTACATTAGAATCGTCTGCATACATGCAAATAGTACTGTTCTTAGGGATCAATCGTGGTAAGCCTCGTATGTAGCACAAAAATAATAATGGGCCCAGAATAGATCCCTGAGGGACACCATATGGGATAATTAACTTTTCTGAGCTAAATTTTCTGATGTAAACATATTGATCATGTATATTGGACACTGCATTTTCAATTTCAACGTATTGTTGTCGATTTTTCAAGTATGACTCAAACCAATTTAACTCTTTACCATGAATACCTAACGTTGATAAGGTTTTTAACAATTCCTCGTGTGACACGCTGTCAAAAGCCCTACTAAGATCTAGAAAGATTCCTACAATTTTCTCACCTTTATCTACTGAGTCTATTATAGAATTAATAAATTCAATCCCAGCTGTTATTGTAGATTTCCCTGCCTGAAACCCATGTTGCTCTTTGTCAAATAATTCACACTCAACCAAATAACCAACTAGTTGAGTATAAACCACCTTTTCATACACTTTAGAGAATACTGGAAGCAGTGAAATCGGGCGGTAGCATGAGGGATCATTAACTTCACACTTTTTAAAGATTGGGATTACTTTTGCTATCTTCAATTTATCAGGAAAATTACCAGAGATTAAAGATGAGTTTATTAAATGAGTTAAAGGTTTTATTATTGTAGGCAAAATTTGTTTAATAATATTGATTGAAATATCATCATGACCTGTTGATAGTTTATTTTCAAAAGACTTTTTAATTTTACTAGTTCTTTTTCACTTACTGAGCTAAACTTGAATCTGTTTTTTACAGGATCATAAAAATTACACTTTTTATTATCCTTATCGATTTTAGGTAGTACTAAATGATCAACTACTGAAACAAAAAAATTATTAAACGTATTACTTATTTCGATAGGATCAGCTATTGTTTTACCATTGTAGTCAATTTTAATGTTTGAATTTTGATTTGATTGTTTTTTTACTTGTAATTTTATTAAGTCCCATACAATTTTAGTGCTATTTCCAAAATTTTTAATTTTACTGTCAAAGAATTTTTTTTTGTCCCTCTCTATGCATGATTTTAAATCCTTTTTCTGGTTTTTAATAACTATCTTTAATTTTTCATCTTTATTTTGTCTAAACCTTTTTTTCTAACTGAAAGATGTTATCCTTTTTTAATCTTATCTCATCTGTCATCCATTGGTTTGTATCACCTTCCCTCAACGAAGTAATAATTTTGGGAAAACAGTTGTTAAAATGGTAAAAAAAGGTGTCAGAAAATTGATTATACTTAGAATCTACTGGTGCCTGATAAACATTCAACCAAGAAGACTCTCCATACAGATTATTCAAGAAAAGGTCTATATTATTCTGTGTAAATTTCCTACAGTATTTCTTTAAGATTTTCCTACTATTGTTTACTAAACCAAATATTTCAAAGAGTTGAGCATTGTGGTCTGAGATATGTGTTATTAGCCCTGTTACCTTACATTCTTTATCTTTAATGTTACTTACAATATTGTCAATAGCACTCTCTGCCCCCATATATACTAGAGTTGGAAAGTTAACTCTGTAGGTTAAGTTATATAATTTCAAAATACTAATAAATTTGTAATATAGTCTATCCCTTTTTAAAATATTAATGTTATAATCTCCTACTAAAATTATATGTTTGTACTTATGGGTTAAGATACTACACATTGCTTCAAATTTAGACAGAAATCCGTCAACAAGGTTTTGTAAGGGTGATCTATAGATACATCCTAAAACAAATGTAAAATTAGGCAAAGAAATTTCAGACAGACAGCACTCAAATTCTTTTTCGATTAATAATGATTGAACAGAAGGCATTAAAACTCTTTTGCATTTAATATTTTTATGTACTAAAATCATTACTCCGCCCCCTGAAAAGGAAGATCTTGTAAAATAGGAGTTTAACTGGTATTCAGGAATATGTAATAAAGAAAGCTTATATATATATATATATATATATATATATATATATATATATATATATATATGTAAAATTTATTTTATTTTATGCAATCATAATCAATGCCATAAAGATTGCACAACATAATGTGCCTCTATCGAGACGTTAGCGGTTAACTGTGATGTAAAAAAATCTCGATCAAGATGCATAGCGATTCTACAGTTAACATAAGTTTCATCAATAAATTGATAATATCCTCAATTAACTTCGGGACTCCAATTAACTTAACTCCTGTAAAATGGTTTAGCTGTAGATATGAATGAAACAAAAGATAATATTTGGATATATCTTTGTAGTAAATTAATTCATTGAATTCTTCATAGATTAAATGCGAATGTTGAGTTGAGCTCCATTTCAACTTCCACTTAGTGCAGCATCTATCTGACACTGCCACAGACTTGACTAATGGAATCTGGAGTACATGTCCATATGAAAAGATCCAAAAAAAGTTGGTGATGAAGACGTTTAAAACAAACTCTTTGCATTGTTTTAACCTCAGAGACATAATATTTTATAGACACGATTCCAATGGGACTAAACTCAAGATTAGCATTGAATCATCCCTTCCCATCAAAGCCACATTATGCATAGATTCAAATTGAAAGTGTGAAAAGTAACTATAAATCTTTAAAACATGTCAATTCTTTAGTCTATTAACAGTCAACTTTAGTACCTGCAAGGCGAATGGCTTGTTCTGATCGAACTCTATGAGCAGCATGGGCTTGACGTAGTGCCGACACATGGCCAGAGCCTGCTGGTACAATCGGCCTGAGTTGAGGGAACCAATCAGATCACTGATGCTCTTCCGTTCCACACACATCTCTGGTGTCAGGATATAGTCCCCGATCTTTATAAGAAATCAAACAAATTAAACGTTAAAGAAGTCTTTAAAGAAAACATCCTCTTACAAGCAAATTCTTTGTTTAATCGTAAATATGTATGTCAGTATTATATAGTAGCTTTGAATTCGTGTTAAAACTCATTTCAAATAACAAACTGAGAAGGTTACTAATTTTACAACTACAATTTTACAATTAATAATTTTTACAACTACATTAATATAGAATCGATCATTATACCAGTTGTTTTTGTAACAAATTAAAATTATACAATGATAGTTATCAAAGATTTAAGAGTTTTTAATGGCCTGACCTGCAATGTGATTGGGTCAATGTCAATGCCCCGCCGATGAAGCAAGGCTGGCAACTCGCTGCGGAACTCCCTCATATCCACAATGACCCTGGGCCTGGTGTTGGGTTCAGCATTGCCACCTCTGCGAGTGTTGACAGAGGGAACTGCTGACTGGCCGATGTCCCGACTCAGCTCACTGCAATCCGTTCCCTTGCCCTCCTGGTCAGCTGCTACTACCATTGTCTGTGGAAAAAGTAAACTGGTCAATTCATCATCAACTTCATATCCAGTCAGTATATAGCTTATATAGGCGAGATTTGAGATTTTTAATACCAAGAATATCTAAGTTAAGAAGTATTGGAAGAGAATATGCATGTTCATTAATAAAATATGAAACAACTACTGTTCCATATACCATTAAGAGAATTTTTAGTTAAACTGTACAATAATTACACTGATTTACAATAAAATAATATACAGAATAAAAGGTACTATGATTTCAATTATAAACTATGTTAGGAATAAACACCTGGTATCTTAAATCAAATTTGAGGAGCTTTAATACACCATAAAGCAACTGATGGAGTTTTGATACATCATTGGGTGTACATCATGTAGCCATTTCACTTGATAATCTCCTCATAGTAATAATCTCGAATGAACTGCTGAAAATGTAATGCATGCTGTAGTAGTTTTAATACATCAACGGAATGTCATTTTTTAGAACTTATGAGGATTTATTACATATAAAACACCTTTACATTGATTTAACCAGTTTAAAAGTGGAATTTACCGAGAAAACATTTTAAACCTACAATTGGAAGGGAAATAAAATATGAAATATTCTTTGTTTACAGATGTGAGGGGTTTAACAATACTTTTGAAATTAGAGTTAGAAAATGGCTAGGTAACTTTTAGGTCACCACTTGTAAATAAATAATGCAGAGAAGGAAAATTTAAAGGTGCTGCATGAAATGTTAGTTAAGGTTTTATAAACCATGGTGATTAGTGGCTATAAAATCTATACATTGACAATTTACTATTGAAACAACTACAAATTCTACATTTTTCACATAAATCACTTGCTTATTATGGTTTCAAGTTATAAACAAAATTATGAACTTTCCAATAACCCTGTATTTTAATTTGTAATTACTTAATATACTCGTAGCATCTGTTTCATGGAGTTGTAAATATGAAATGTCTGTGCAACAAAATTATTTAAACAGCCTTCAGTTATGTTCGACAACAATCTTTTATATAAACAGACATATTTAAACAGATATATTTTTTTAAATTCTATTCTAGTGAGATCTAAACAATGCCTCAAACTTGCTTTCATAGTTCTGGTAGTGTAGAAATTATGAAATCAATATTTAGGTATGCAAAGTGAGAAAGGTTTAATAACATTATGCTAATACTTATTTTATATGTAATTGTTTAAAATATATTACAATATATTTATGCAATACAATAGAAAACGAGCATATTGTAATACAAACATGAACGTACAAATATGGAGACAACAACACTTACAGACTTCTCCTTGATGAGGAAGTCAAAGGCCTCCTTCTCTCGCCTGAGAGTTGTCAGATATGCCTGCTCTTCCACCGAGCCTCCGTAGATCAGGAAATACACTTGGATCTGACACTCACTCTCTGAACTCTGGTACACCTGATAAGAAACATTATTATCATGTAGTTTTGAGCTGCTATCAATCATCAGCCATCAGACCGTAGTAGCATTGGTAGATAGTGTACCTCGATCTGCCTTATAGCTGTGACGTCAACGTCATACATGACGATGTACTTAGGCTTGAGTGAGCGCAGTGTAGAAGGCAGTGATAGGGGCTCTCCATCTGGTTTGAACTGCTGCAGCACTACCACTGGCTCCGATGCTGAGTCCAGCTGTACATTTACATCAGAATGACTACAATATCTTTAAATTCAATAAAATAGAATAGGAATGTGACTATACGGAATGTGGTGATTCAAAGTATATTATAAGGATTAGGCTTAATGGTGTATATACTATTAAACTATATAAATTATAATGTTATTTCCTTTTATGTTTAATGTTATTTATTATTAATGTTAATTTATATTACTCGATATTTATTGTTATGTATTTATTGTATGTTTGTTTTTGGTTTGCACAAATTTCGGCTTATGTAAATAAATTATTATCAAATATTAAGGCTTATGGTTTAATTTTTAAATACATTAACATATATTAAGTTTACAATTTGGAACTACTTAAAACATTGAAGTAATATTATGACAGAATATATAATTGGATGTATTAATTATATATTATGAACTTTGATAGATTCTACTCCATGCATATATATGATTAAAGCTGAATAAAGATGATCGACTTATTGAAATCAAAAGTAGGGTTTACATAATCAGTTTCTGACTTTCAAAACACAATAAGTTATATAAGAAACTAAATAAACAGAAATTTTATGTAATTGTTTTGTTGAGCAAGATAATTTTACCTAACACTTGGGCATTAATAGGATAATTTTTTGTTTTTTTTTTCAGCTTTGACAAATACATGTACAACTCCATCTAGTCTTACATGTGAATGCTCTGCTAAGACTTTATTATTGAGACTTTACCAGATATTATTCAAACCTAAAATGGAAATCGGTTAGCTAAATTATTTAATTGTTGCTTCTTTAATCATGCCATTTATTGCATCTACATTTTAACACAAAACCAGCCAAATATTAATTTACCTGTGTGGTGCACTCTGTGTACTTGGCACTTTCACTGTCCTCTGAAGTAGTCTGGGTCAGAGTGAAGACATGTCCTTCCTCTTCTTCCTCTTCCACATTATCTATCTGCATCGGTTCATTGGAAGTTACTTTCTTGCCCAACAGTTTTTTGTACAGATCCTGCAGCATTGCTGGACCTCCTTTTGTTAAATACTAGAATATAAGAGTGTTTAATTAATTATCATATTATGTACTAAATTTGTTCATGTGTATTGTAACATTATTGACAATATTGCTCTTCTTAAAGAATATCCCCATAAAGGAGTTTGTCTACTGCCTAACATTGGATTACCTCATGTAGAATTTTGAGTCAATCTTTTGTGATCACCAAAGTCAATATCTATTTCAAGATTAAAACATCCTCAAAGAATCAAATAAAACACCTTCACAAATTAAAAAAATATGAACCATTTACAGCAAATTTTAATAAGCTAACATTCAAACAGTAGAGCGTTTTCTGAATGTTTATTGTGTTGTAGTTTGAATATGTGGTGAGGTTTTTTCTAAGGCAGTGTGGTGGGAGTTGGATGGTGTCTATGTTTTACTACTTTTATAGACACACTGTTAGTAAGGACTTTATGTAGCATCTTTAAGGAGTTTGTTATATTTCATACTGCAATAGTTTTTAAATAAATATATTATATATCGTCACAGTCAGTTCCTAAATTTAAATATACATCTATTAAATCGTGTTCATTTTAAAAATGCAGTGTTTAAAAAATTTTGGTTGGATCTCAAGGTTTATAACAATTACAGAATCTTATACAAAAAGTTATATTTCTTTATAATTGTATTTGGCTTTCAAAACAGATTAATAGAATTTCAACTTAGCTACATTGTAGATATTCTGCATATGGTACCGTAGTTAAATAAAGCATGATCACTTTACATATAATGTCAGTTATTAAAAATTAAAACTGTTTATTTATTTTTGGCTATTCAGGCATTGGCCATAAAGCAACCCTGGTCCCAATTGATTTTTATTAAAATGTCAGTGTTTCTGGAGTAGAAAATTACAATAATCAATGCATGGAGCCTAAAAGTACTCAAATGATGTAGACAAAATCCCTCACTGATGTTTATGAACATGTTGCAGAATTAACTCATAATAGAGTATATGATTTTATAGTCCAGGAGCTCAGCTTCAATTTGCATTGTATGAGCATAACACTGGATATTTCTTGCAATCAATAGATACACTGTCCCCAAAAAAAGAAATGTAACAAAAGCCACACTGGTTTTGGTGAAGGTCAAAATAGAGGGTTATCAAAAGGGTTAAAAATATGAAATTATAATATTTTTTTTAGATCATATTTTCATAGGCGACTCACTTAAACAAACTATCAGGCACATAAATAATATACCATTGTCAGATAAATACATACAAAAGACAAAAGATACTGAAAGTCGCCACTTCAAGGATTTGTATATAGTTACCTGATTAACATTTATTTAAATGTTTGACAGTTGGCTTCAAGTGTATCAAGTTAAAAAAAAGTTAATCAGAGAAAAAATTATAATTTTAAAATTATAACCATTTGATATTCTCCCATTCCAACCTCCACTAAAATTAGTATGGATCAATTTCTTAAGACAAATTTCTCTATCAATTTCAAGAAATATCAATTTTGTGCTTACACAGTACACATATTTGCTCTTGACCCCTGAACTACTATGATAGGAACTATAAAACCTTGAGACATGATTTTAATTAAGAAAATCTAATGGTCGAAGTTTAGGACTTTAACCTGTTGACGAGTGCGCATGGCATTTGCTGTGCCGCTATGACAGTCCATACTGAGTGCCTCATTGACCATGACAGACTTTTAGGGAGTAAAACAAAACAAACTTTTAAATGTTAATAAACTTGTTTATTATAGTTTAAATGTATATAAAAATACATTGTAGATTGTTAAAAGAAATAATCTCGTTTTAAAACTTTGCTAGTGTGTGATACTGCTCAAAACAAGGATATATATACAAAGGGCGACCTCACATGTTGAACATTCATAGCTGGTTTCTTTTCTTCTTTGTCCAGTTCGAGTGGTGTGTTTGCACACATAGCACTGCCTGAGTAGTTTACGCTTCTTTGTGTCATTCTGGGGGAGTGGTCTTATAAAATGGCGACCTTGGAGGCGTAGCGGGTCTTGTGTCCCGCCTCCGTAAAATAGTTTTAAAAGTTATCACCAGGTGCCCCCACGATACAGGACTAGCAATACTGTACAGCGACACTATTAGGAACAACTGAAAAGTTACAAAAATCTACGCTAGACGTCACAGTAAGAACGAACTGAGTCATTAGTCTGCAACAGAAAATGCTGTGCTCCCTCATATGGGACCAAACGGCAAATGCCGTGCGCACTCATTTGGGTATGTTTTGCTGCATTCGTCAACAGGTTAAATAAATTCAAGGTTTTTTATAGGTTTTATTGGTTTAACTAATGTTAAACTTTTCCCTTCAAATGTTCTCTATTGTCTTTTTATGTTCATTGCATGTCAAGTGTAAATTATATGGCAGTGTAAACCTATATAATACACATACATGTGTTGCTACTACACAGAACTCACAGCTGATAGTTCTGACCTGCTTGAGTTGCCTACATGTGGCAAGAGTCTCCACGAGTATTAAAACTGTCTGGCTGCTCCCTCCAGAATCCCCATGGATCTCCTTCAGCACCTCAGACAGTGTCTGCCATTTGGGGTTCATTTCTGGAGCCACTTCTGTGCATAGTATTCAATCGTTACATACCAATATCCAATTAAAATCTATATAACTTTCATTGATTTGTAAAGCTTTTTTATTCCAATTATACATAAAAGAGATTTGAATCAATGAAGAAAAAAGAAGAGCTCTTTGTAAACAAATCATTGCTATCCAAGCACAGGATGATTTATACTGTAATTAGTGTATCTTCATTCTATTTAAATGATTTTAATCAGTAATCACTCAAGTCACTTATTATGAGAAAGAGAGCCCTTGAAAGTTACCAATAAAACTTACTGTTAACAATGAAAACGTTGAATACACTTTAGTTCAAAAATTTACCTGTGCCACTGAGGACAAAACTTATTGGGTGAAGTGAAGAAAAAGTAGTACTTACTCCGTTTCACTAATTTTGAAGCAATTACTCTGTTTCAATTTAATACAAAAATTTAAGTCCTACCAAAGTATAGTTCTTGATTCACATTTTCTGCATCCCATAGTATTTGCTCCAGATACATGAGAATAAAATTTAACTACTACTTTGCTGTAGTAACGGCTTCGTATTTGTGGAGACTGGCATAAACCAGACTTTGTTTGAGTTCAGTCGTCACAATAACATGTTCATGTACGTTCATGAGTGACAGCATGTCACTGATACAACTTTAATGGTTTGAGGAAAAATGTGTAAATTATTTGATAGCCTGAAAGTAATGAAACAGGAAGATTTTGACGTTTAAGCTGAAAATAGTAATTTTGTATGTGCTGTGGCTGATCTGAGATTTCAAGGTGGGTGAAGATGTTGGAGTCTAAAACATAATATCATCCAGAGGTGATGGTGATTTGAGTGTCATGTCTTGTAGGGCAATTCAGTCTCACATGCTTATCTAATTGCATAGCTTAGGGAGAGTCAGCAGTCCACAAAAATACAGTAATTACTATGATGTAGTAGAAGTAAGGAAGTAATAATAACTACCATCTGTTCCAGACGGCCTGTAGTAGCAGTTGTTGATTCACTTCTTTACAATAAAATACTATTACTTCTTAGCAGTTTATTGGTCTATTTACTTCACCCAATAGACTTCAAATAAAAAATAATTTATTGAAGTGTACGTACCCTGCTTACTATTGTACAGTCGCTTCTTGGCAGAGACAAAGAGAGTTTCAGCTGAGTCAAGCATAATCCAGCCTGAGCTTCGTTTGGCATAGTCACTGCTGCGTAGAGTCAACAGCAATGCCTGCAGACGCACACTGTGGCCTTGGGTGAGGGTACTACAAGAAACAGTGATCTTATATACATAGATTCATCAAAATACTATAATAATAATAATAAATCCTTCTGATTTACTGCTGTACAGGATGATGAAATATAACACTTTTCAACTTTAAAAAATATACATTTTTAGCTACATAACAAACCATTAAAACAACAAGTTGTATATAATCAACATACTTTAGTTTGTGTTGATCAAAGAAATTGTCAAGTTATATCAAGAGTTACATTCCAGGTATCAATGCATCAAACTTCTTTGAAAAGTAGTTAGATTCTTGTCATAAAACAAACTTATTGATTGTGCCTATGTCAAAAGATTTTAATGGATATTATCGTTATATAAATTTGACTTATTTTATGCAAGCATAACATTTAAAAAATGAGTTATTAAGATTATGTTCAACCCCATATTGTCTATAATACTAGTTTATAAGGGTATAAAGTCAAATATAAATTTAAAATTAAGATTTGCGAGATGTTTATTATAAAATGTTAGGGGGTCTAGCATCGCCTGGATTGTACTTTTTTTGAAACCGTTGCCTTGTGTATTACTAAATTTAATAGATGAAAAGTATGAGATACATACGTTGTAACACAAGACAATGGAATTAAGTTGGATAAAATCACATAAAAATGAAATTTTACAAGATTGAAGTGTTTCATTATTAAATTGTTTAAAATTATTACATCCAATTAAACATTATTTAATGAAAGTGCTTATTAACTTCTTGAAAGATGTACATATCAATCAAATCCATATAACATGTGTAAGTTATAAACTAGGTATTTAAGTCCATGACAGTATATTAGCACACAAATTTAATAGTGTTGTTCAAGGTAAATGTAACAGTGTTCTCATTTTTGTAAATTTTTTCATAATGTGTAGTTGTAGTGAATATTAAATCAATACTTATGTAGTTACTGAATTAAAGCTTATATACTTAACCCTTTGAGTGCCAAGTCCTTTTGAGGTGGTGGCACTGTCAGTGCCAAGAATTTATGACAGGTCAACTCTTTCAGTGCCAAGGACGTTTCGTGTTTTTTATAGTGTTCACCTAAATAATTTACAACCTTTTAAAAATTAAACATAATTAAATTATTTTTCTTGGGGATTAGGATATAACTTGTAATATTTGATATATTCATTTGCTTATTTTTAAAATAAGACAATACAAACAAAAATTAAATTTTATAACACATGATAATACAAAAATTGTAACTTTATGCACTTCATTTATTTGTATGCATCTTTTTTATTGTTCCTTATGTATATAGGAAAAACATACCAAAATTAAAAAGTAAGTAACTGTACAGTTGAGTTTGGATTTTTGTAAATTTGGCGTTTGTGTAGTGTTCCAAAAAATAATTACCAACTTTTTCAAAAATAAACATAATGGGATTATGTTTGTTTATTGTATTGGGGAAAAAGTAGGATGTGACGTATGATATTTATTTGGTTGACAAAATAAGTTGAAATATTGAAAATTAAAAATTATACAGCCAAATTTTAATTCTTAATATTTTTTAAATGCTAATAAAGAAAAATTGGAATTTTTTGATCTTAATATATTTGTATACAACTTTATTATTGTTCCCTATGTAAGCGGAACCAGTATAATTTACTGTTTTAAAAAAGTAAATATTTGTAATACTGAGATGACTTTTCTTATATATTAATGCAAAATATTTAAAATTGTACTTGCATAAAAATTCTCTCATGTTTGGCAAATAGCTTTTACCAGCTGTAACAAATTAAATCAAGATTAGATAATCTATGTTTATTTAATTTATTATGTATAATATGAGACTAAGTACAATGCCATATGTCAACATTTAATAACAGAATAATAAATATTTCAAAAGCTGATCTAGTTGGCCCTTGACACTTTATAGAAATAACAGAGAGCCGATCTCATCGGCTCTTGGAACTCAAAGGGTTAATATACATAAGATAATTAAACAACACAACTAAATTACATGTTTCTATTGTAGATTTGAAACTGATAAAAGTACAATTATTCTTATTTATTATAAAGGTGGGTTTGAGTTACTAATAATTATAGAACAGTGGTCATATAAATTTTAAAATAAACCTTCATAGATAAAACAGAGGGATATCAATCAATATTACTGTTAGATGTATCTAATACAAACTATATGATTGGTTATCAATTTTATATCTGGATAGCTTACTATTTTTTAGTAATTTTTTATCTTAATGAATGTAAATTACTAAGTATAAATATTCAAACTACCTTTGATGGGTAGAATAAACTATCCAAATTCACAATTTCTACTCAATTTATTAGAGTATCTTTATTTTTATGTGCTAGATCACTTTGGCACTAATCTAGAAACAAAACATTTCAAATTATTGGTACAGTATACAGTATATATTACTCATGAAAGAGGCAAGAGTATTTTATTTTTTATTTTAATTCAAGGCAATATTAATTTGAATATTGGTTTGTATCTTTGTCTCATTCAATAAAAAGCAAACAAAAATCTGAAGAAACTGCAAATCTTCAAAAATTATACTATGGCTGTCATTATTATACCAATATTATAAAGATTTATAAGTTTAAAAAGAATTAAGACAATATTTGAGAAAACCAATTATTTTATGAAATTCTTGAACATACATGATTAAGAGAAATTACTTAACAAAATTTGTAGAAGAATAATGTAGAACATAAAAAATTCACCTTTAAAAGAAAAGAGTCAAGAAATTTAAAGAAGTTTTAACTTTTTAAAATAATCGGAAAAGAGTTTTATTCCTACAATGACAAGAGTAGTATACTTTGGCCGTTCCTGGGACAACGCACCCGAGACCGGATCTGCGGACAAACCGTGTGAGACCGAATCTGGGACAGAAAATTGTTAGAGAGCGACTAATGAGTGTGAGTACGGGTAGTCAGAACCGCGCCGCGCGAATCACCACGCATGTCATCGCTGTCCCGCCACCGACACCACGCGTTTGTTACTGTAAGTATGCAAGCAATCGGCACGCGCCTCGTCAGCACCGCGCCGCGCGACTGCTGAAACCGTCACCGCCAAGCAATTGGCACGCGCCTCGTCATCACCGCGCCGAGCGACTGCTGAACCGTCACCACCACCGCGCCGTGTGAGACACCGCGTGTTGTTTCTATAAGTATACAAACAATCTGTACGCGCCTCGTCACTGTCCAGTCACCGCCGCGCCGCGCGACTGCTGAAACCGTCACCACCACCGCGCCGTGTGAGACACCGCGTGTTGTTTCTATAAGTATACAAACAATCGGTACGCGCCTCGTCACTGTCCAGTCACCGCCGTGCCGCGCGAGACACCGCACCTTATAAATTACTAGTTTGGTATAATGTAAGTGTATTGTGGATAGTATTAATGAATCAGAAAAGTCGGAAAGAAGTCCTGCTTCGAGCATTAGAGGTTCATAAACCTGTGGTTAAGCGATTCCCTAAGAGAAAAAATTGTAACTTTGGGTATTGATGATTTGTGGGCTGCAGACCTTGTTGTAATGATTAGGTTTTCAAAGGAAAATGATGGATTCAGATACATACTTAATGTAATTGATACGTTTTCAAAATATGCGTGGTCAGAACCATTAAAAACTAAAAGCTCACAAGAGGTTACTAAATCGTTTGGTAAAATATTAAGAAGAGCGAAATTGGTTGGTCACAAACCCCCAAACCTTCTTCACACGGATAAAGGACGAGAATTTGTTAATAAGGAATTTAGAGAGTTTTTACACAAAAATCAAATAAAGTTATACCATACTGAAAATGAGGAAAAAAGTGCCATTATAGAGCGTTTTCCATAGAACTCTCAATGAAAAAAATGAAGTGCACTTTGAAATTCAAAACTCTTTTAGATGGTGTCACATTTACAGAAGCTTCTACGTCAATATAACAGTAAATTTCATAGCACTATAAAGATTGAGCCCATCAGAAGTGAATTCAAGCAATGAACAAAACTTTAAGAAAACATGTACGCAAACACTGGACGATGTCTAGTATTCAGACCCAGACTTTCGGTTGGAGGACCGTGTAAGAATTACTATATAAGAAAGATGTATTTGGAAATAAATACCGCACAGAAATTGGACAAGAGAAAATCTTTCGGATTGTGGCTGTCAACAAAACTTGCCCTGTTACCTACAAAATCGCAGACCAGTCTGGTGAGGAAATAATAGGATCGTTTTATGAAAAAGGAGTTACAAAAAAACTATGTTCTAGTTCAGAGTCAAATGTATTAATAATGCTCTCATCCTTCCTTCCACTCATCCCACACACCCACCCTCTTTCCTACTCCTCTTCCTATTCTCATCCATCCATACCTCATCCTTTTCCATCGTCAATCGCCCATACAATAAGAGAGTAGCCAGCTCTATAATAATGGTGTTTTTCCTCCTGCTAGCAAGCAAACAGCATTTCTCAATGCTACGGATGGTCTTCGAAGATCATCAGTCAAGAAATGTCCAAATTGTGGAGCTGAGGTTACTGCATCTAACCTATCCGCCACCAAAAAACAAAGAAGTGCATCCATACCTCATCCTTTTTCCATCGTCAATCACCCATACAGTAAGAGAGTAGCCAGCTCTATAATAATGGCGTTTTTCTCCTGCTAGCAAGCAAACAGCATTTCTCAATGCTACGGACGGTCTTCGAAGATCATCAGTCAAGAAATGTCCAAATTGTGGAGCTGAGGTTACTGCATCTAACCTATCCCGCCACCAAAAAACAAAGAAGTGTATGTCAGCGTCAAATCCACCAGCTTATGCTTCTTCCAACGGATTCAATGAAAAACCTCCTTCGATGAAACAAGTATGTTCAAGGTGTGGTGTTGAAATCAGGAAACTCCTCCATGTCCCGCCATAAAAAAACAAAGAAATGCATGTCCACGTTAGACAGACAAACTCCGGATTTTGATATGTCTATGTTGGAAAAACTACGCTGATGCTGTGAGTGACAATCAATTCCAGAACGTGATTGCTGATTTTGATATGTCTATGTTGCCAGAGTCCTATTCAAATCTCAGACCTGAAGAACAAGACGCGATTGCTGATTTTGATTTGTCTATGTTAGACACTCCAGATTTCTATTCCAAAATTAGAGCTATAATTGGTCCATCTACAGCTGACGCTCCAAAGTTTGAACCACCAGTAAAAAGGATACACCCCGATTCATCGAAAATTATATCAATACTTGGTCCACCACCATTTGAAGTTCCGGATAAGTCAGACTATTCACTGCATTATACCATATAGTCCTGTATACCATTCACCACTACATATCCCAGAGAGTCCAACATACAACGTGCTTAGTCCGACGATGTACGTGCTCAAATAAAACCCCAGAAGAAACCGTGTCCAAAATGCAGTAAGGAAAATAACGGTTTCCAACATGGCTCGGCACCAAAAATCTCAGAAATGTGCCAAAAACCAGCATGGTATGACATATATAACGAACGTCTGAAAAAGATGGAAATCAAACCAGCTCCTAAAAGTAAAACGTGTTGGATTTGTGAAACACCAATAGAGTCATCCAACTGGAACCGTCACAAACAATCGAAACATCATATCCGTTTGTCAGCACTTCATGAAGGTCCTCGATACAGGAGTGAAATATTACCCATTACGAGACTGACACCAAGACTGCCGGCACCTACTCCAGACATCAACATGCTGGTAAAGAAAATACCCAAAACGACCAAGGGAAGTCAAACAAGTACCGAAGGTCAATACAAACGATATAGCTCTTGAAGCGATGATCCCGAAAACCGACTAGACCGCAAAAAGATTACTACAGGTGTGAAAAAGATTATTAGTGAGACACCGACTAGTACAATTAATAGTGAGAATTCGATTAGTCCTACCATGGAAGAGAGACAGCTTCTGTCTGAAACAGAATCACCTTCAACACCTCATCTGGTTCCGGTACGTACTCCAGAGGAGTCACAGACAATACTTGATGAAATATCAGAAGTCCAGTCGGCATTCACGGGAAGATTGAAAACGTATGTGATTATGAACAAACGTGGGATCAAAGATCCAAAAAATGTTTCTTGAGATAATGCAAACCACTCGTTGTTGACAAACTTCAGGAAGCTGTAAAAGAAAAGAATCTTAAGGTAAACATGGTTTATCATGCTGAATTCAAGAAAATAATAAACGATGTGGAGGTGACTCAAGTCATGAACTTTAAAACGAAAAATGAAATTCTTTACTCGACAACGTCTCTGTCTGACTATTATAACTCAGCAAAAACTTAAGATGTTGGTTGAGATGGAGGAGTTTGAGGCAAAACGGTTCTCAATGGTCACTAAAAAGTGTGAAAGACTTGGAGATCAGAGTCAACCGATACGTTCCTTTTCACGGATCCAGCTATGTGGTTCTACCAAAACAGATTCAATCCAAAAAAGGCTGTTATTAATGTAAAAAACGAAGATCAGAAATGTTTTATGTGGTCTATTCTGGCAGCTTTACATCCAGTTAAGGTTCATCCAGAAAGAATCAGCAATTACGAACCTTTCAAACGAGAGCTGCTTCATGCACTAGCAACTTGCGAATGCCCCATGAAACTTGATGATATAGCAAAGTTTGAAAAGACTTAGTGGCATTTCTGTTAATGTCTATGCTTATGATGACAAGTTCGATATATTCCCGCTGAGAATAACTGATAACGAGATGGAAAAACATGTTAATCTACTGTTTATCAGAGAAAAAAACAAACACTCACTACTGCTGGATCAAAGATATGTCCCGTTTGGTTAGTTCACAGATCTCACAAAATGGACATAAGATTTGGGATATGTAATAGGTGTTTGCAACACTTTACGAGAGAGGATTTACTCATCAAGCATAGAGAAGACTGTAACACACACGATGCTGTGAAATTGGAACTACCCAGAGCCAGGAACTGTAATTAGATTTAAAGATTTCAATTGCTCAATGAGAGTGCCCTTTGTGTATTACGCAGACTTTGAATGCTGTCTAGCAACCTATTTCAACATGTCAACCGTGTAAAGTGGATTGTAATGGTAATCATCAGTCGTTCACTATCAAATATCAGAAAACATAATGCCATTTCCTTCTGTATGTATGGGGTGTCAGAGGGACGGCTTTTCCAAACCACCGATTAAATACTTTGGAGATGATGCTGCACATGTATTTGTAAAATCATTGATTGAGGAGTCGATAAGGATTAATGAACTTTACAAGAGTGAAGCAATAGTCCCCATGCAGTTGATGACAAAAGAGCAACAGGAAATGTTTGAATCTACAACTACGTGTCATATCTGTGGAAATTTTCTTGGTGATGATCGTGTTAGAGACCATAACCATTTGACGGGGTTTGTTTAGAGGAGCAGCTCACAACAAGTGTAACATCAATTTCAAAAACCTAGGTTCATTCCTGTTTTCATTCATAATTTAGCAGGTTACGACACTCACCTATTCATTAAAGAGTTTGGTAAGTTCGAAAATCGCATATCATTGATACCCAACAACAAGGAGCGGTACATTTCCTTTACGGTCAGTGTGGAAGGTGGAATTGAACTACGATTCATCGATTCATTCAAGTTCATGTCACAAAGTCTCGATAGGTTGGCAAAGAATCTGACTAGATCTCAATTCAAAACACCATCTCAACATATTACAATGGTAAGGACCTCAATTTATTGCTACGAAAAGGAGTGTACCCTTACGACTACATGGACAGTATAGAAAAATATAGTGAAACATCACTACCTAGTCAAGAAGAAATTTTACAATAGACTGAATAAACAACACATAACAAATGAAGATTACAAACATGCGTGCGATGTATGGACCAGCCTTTAACATTCAGAACATGAAAGAATATACAATTGCTATATAACGAAACCGATGTCTTGCTGCTTGCAGATGTTATGGAAAACTTCAGGGATGTATGTCTCAATACATACAAATTAGATCCTGCATGGTATTTCACAGCACCTGGGTTTGGCTTGGAACGCAATGCTAAAAATTACAAAAGTCGAACTGTCTCTAATTGACTGACATCGATATGGTACTCATGGTTGAAAAGGGTATTCGTGGTGGTATTTCACAGTGTTCTCATCGATATGCGAAGGCAAACAATCCCTACATGAAAGACTACGACAAATCGAAACCAAATAACTACCTCATGTACTTGGATGCAAACAACCTGTATGGGTGGGCAATGTCTGTAAACTACCATATGCAAACTTTCAGTGGAGCAGTACAGACATCGATGTAATGAAAGTTAGTGACGATTCACCACAGGCTACATATTAGAAGTTGATTTGGAATATCCTGAAGAACTACACGACGTACACTCTGATCTACCTCTCGCTCCAGAACGTAGAGTCCCACCAGGATCGAAAATGGCAAAGCTTTCTGACAACTCTCAAAGAAAAGTATGTCGTACACTACAAAAAAATTTAAAGCTTTATTTGAGTCTGGGTATGAAAACTAAAACATGTTCATAGAGTTCTTAGTTTCAGTCAAAGCAATTGGTTTTTTTTTTTTTTTTTTTTTTTTTTTTTTTCTTTCTGAGGGAAGAGGACACTTTGTCCCCGCACTTAGTCCTAAAAGGACCTTTGCGCCTCCCTTACTTTTATAAAGCAATTGGTTGCAACCGTACATTAATCTGAATACCATGGAGCGTACAAAGGCGAAAAATGATTTTGAGAAAGACTTTTTCAACTTATGAACAACTCAGTTTTTGGAAAAACAATGGAAAATATGAGAAATCGTGTGGACATTCGTTTGGGTACTAAGTCCAAATTAGTGGAAAGATGGGTTAGCAAACCGAACTTTAAGAGTCGATCCATCTTTACAGAAAACCTAGTTGCTGTACATTTTAGTAAGAACAAACTTTTGTTAAATAAACCTATTTACGTAGGTATGAGTATTCTAGACATATCAAAGACACTGATGTATGATTTCCCACTACAATGTAATGAAAGAGAAGTATGGATCTAATATAAAAATGGTGTACACCGATACCGATTCCCTGATATATGACATCAAAACTAAAAACTTCTACGAAGACATGAAACATATAATTTGGATTATTTGATACAAGTGACTACCCCAACCCCAACCAATATGGGCTCCCCACGTAAACAAAAAAGTTCTGGGTAAAATGAAAGATGAACTTAATGGTCGAATCATGCGAGAATTTGTAGGACTACGATCCAAGATGTATGCGAGCAATATAGAAGACAACCATTACATAAAGAGGTCTAAGGCCGTGAAAAAAGCTGTAGTTGAAAATGAAATTACCTTTAGCAACTATAAAGACTGTTTGTTTAGTAACATCGAGCACTACAAAACGATGAATACAATTCGGAGTCAAGCACACAATCTCTACAGCGTAGAACACCATAAAGTGGTACTTTCATCAAAGGACGACCAAACGTTTCGTACTCGAAGACAATATCCGAACCCTAGCATGGGGTCATTATAGAATATGCGAAAACTGTTAAATTTTAAATGTATGTAAGAGAAACATACTATGGAAATTCAAGTGTATTGCAAAGATAAATTCGAAGACCAATTTTTACCTAGACCGTTACGGTGTCTTATTGTAGGACCGTCTGGGAGTGGTTTTAAAAACGAACTTGTTATTGAATTTCATTTACAACAAAGATGGAGTTCCGTTCAAGAATCTATACGTGTTCAGTCGTTCAATAGAACAACCTGCATATGTAGAATCTGCGAGAACAATACAGTAGATTAGAAAAAAACCTTAGAAGACAAATAGCGTTTTTCTATTCGTCCTGTCAAGATCTCATTTCTATCGATGACTGCAAACCAAACTCACTTGTGGTATTTCGATGACTGCCTCCTAGAAGAGCAAACTAAAATCAAAGACTATTTCATTAGAGGACGTCATAAAGGGATTTCTTGTGTCTACCTGAGTCAGAGCTATGGTCGAGTTGATATGCAGGTCATACGAAACAATGTTAATCTGTTGTGTCTGTTTTACAATGAACAAGTACTATACAAAGAGAGTGTTCCAGGACTTTGTAGGTTCTGACATGACTTTCAACCAATTTGAGGCTCTCTGTTTTGAGTGCTGGAAAACACCTCATGGATTCATATCTATTAATACTACAGCTAAACCACAAAAAAGGAAATACATGTGCAATTTAAAAAGGAAACTAAGTGTTGAATAATACTTCGCTGTACAACGTACCAGTATCAAACGTAATTTGACGTTTAAGTATAAACGTAATTTGACGTTTAAGTATAAACGTAATTTTGACGTTCAAGTATAAACGTAATTTGACGTTCATAAACGTAATTTGACGTTCAAGTATAAACGTAATTTAACGTTCATAAAACGTAATTTAACGTTCATAAACGTAATTTGACGTTCAAGTATAAACGTAATTTGACGTTCATAAACGTAATTTGACGTTCATAAACGTAATTGACGTTCAGTATAAACGTAATTTAACGTTCATAAACGTAATTTGACGTTTAAGTATAAACGTAATTTAACGTTCATAAACGTAATTTGACGTTTAAGTATAAACGTAATTTTGACGTTCATAAACGTAATTTGAACGTTCAAGCATTTGACGTTCATAAACGTAATTTAACGTTCATAAACGTAATTTTAACGTTCATAAACGTAATTTAACGTTCATAAACGTAATTTGACGTTCATCAACGTAATTTGACGTTCATAAACGTAAATTTGACGTTCAATATAAACGTAATTTTAAACGTTCATAAACGTAATTTTGACGTTCTCTAAACGTAATTTGACGTTCATAAACGTAATTTAACGTTCTCTAAAACGTAATTTGACGTTCCAGTGTAAACGTGACTTGAAAGATTTGAAGAATAAACGCTGTATCTATTACTATAAGTATACAACATGGCGAATAAACTAGATGCAAAAGAAGCAAGGCGACTTGAAAAAATTCAGGACTGTCTTGGCTGCAAAGTTCAAACGTGCTGAACAGGATGAATTAAAAAACTTCTCAAACAAAAAATACTATATCATCAAATGCTAATGAGACGTCTGCCAATCGTAACATATCAATAACACATGATCGACCGCTCACTGTTTCTAAAGCTAGAAAGTTGGATGAGTTAAACCGGAAAATTACAAAGTGAGTTTGCTCAGACCCATTTTAAAGAGTTAGAAGATGTTCGTGAAAATGAGAAAAAGTACGAAACCAATCACCAGAGCCATTAGGGAACAAACAACATAGAGAATTGGAAACACAAAAGATACGTAGTCAAAACCGTATGAAACAGTTGGTAAGATTTCAACCTCAAGCATCAGATCGTCGAACGTTTGAGGATGTAGATTACGATGATGAGCCAGAAGTACAACCTCAAGAGCAATCGATTGAAACAGTTGATGGATTCTAAAGTAGTAACACTTGGTTCTCTAGGAGCCCGATACCTTCCAAAATCCAACGACAAACAGTTTGGTATTTGGTACGATGAAAATCTAGAGCAGCCGATGATCGGTTCCGAACCGATTACATTTGATTATGATGACATTATATTAGTCAGCTCTCAAAAGAAATACAAAGGGACTGAGGGTCTTTGGAGATTGTTGACGAAAAACAATATAGTAGAGAAGGATCTGTACACCGATGAAGACTGGAACTCTTACAAGGACATGTTGGTGAGGACAAACTCGCTTTTCCAAAGAAACAATCCCAAAAAGTAATCGTCCCAAATCAAGTCAAGGACTAAAGTGGGAAAATATATGATAAAACCTATTTGGGATGAGTTGGTGAATGGAAAAGTGGCAACAATTGGTTCAGGGTTAAAGGTTTACAATGAAAGTCCGGTCGAATATAAGTACATAAAGAACTTCAAAGACCTCCATTGACAGGTTACACTACATTCAAGCGCAGGAAGAAGCTGGAAACAACAACTTTCATAATGAAAAACTGTCTGTAGTTGATTTCCTTCACGATGAAATGGAAGACCTAATTGCTACACCTAAAGGGTTGAAGTACCTAGTCAGATGTTTGTCTGTTTTGCCTGAACATGTTATAGAAGGTAAAGGGCTTTTGAACGACGGTGATGAACGAGGCGCGTGCCGAGATTGCTTGCATACTTACAGTAACAACGCGTGGTGTCGGTGGCGGGACAGCGATGACATGCGTGGTGATTCGCGCGGCGCGGTTCTGACTACCCGTACTCACACTCTTAGTCGCTCTCTAACAATTTTCTGTCCCAGATTCGGTCTCACACGGTTTGTCCCAGATCCGGTCTCGGGTGCGTTGTCCCAGGAACGGCCAAAGTATACTACTGACAAGGTCAAGATTAAGGTCGGTACTGACGTGATTATAGAGCGCAGTATCTTGAGGTCAGCAACCAATTGCTTAGTGTTGGCACTTAGCTGGTGCCAGATCGGATCGAGTTGCAGCTGCAGCAGCTTGTGGAAGGTCTTTGACAGAGCGTTCTCCACTGTGATGGAGTCAGTTTCCAACTAAAGCAATATTACATTTCTTACAATGTTGTCTTATGCAGCAGTGAAGGTGTTATACTGTTTCATGGATTAATACTACAGAAAAGCAATATCCATGAGTAATGCTAGTTCAAGAGCTGATTTGAAATGTGTTGAAACCAGAACCCTACTGGTGTCACTTACAGATGGATTTATCCTCTTAATCTCTTTGACACAGAAGTGGACAAGGTCCAGGACAGCAGTCTGGATGGTGGACATCAGAGGGGTGAAGGGCACATGCAGTTCAATAACCATTGCCTGATAAAATACAGACACTTTAGTCAGATAATTTTCACTAAAATTATGAAGTAAACCTAAGTTTATTTATTGTAAGTCATAATGCAGTACAAGTAATAGTTGGAGGTGACACTCTTACTTTAAATTTGGACAACAATTACAAGTATTTCATTATGTTTCAAAAAATTTTAAGACATTACGCTATCTTTAATTTAAGTTGTCTCTATACTATTTTCAGGAATACTTTGCATTATAAATAATGAATCATATAAACAAGTCATTCTGGCTCAATCATAAGAAATAGGTAAATTTTGTAACAACCAAAATGTTAATAATAAAATTTATTTCTTAGGTGATTTACATGTAATCAATAAAAAAAACTATTTGAGTCACAATATTTTAATTACAAAAAACATGAACATTTTATACGTACTCAAGAACACGTTTTTCTCTAGGTTCATAAATAACAGAGTTAATTAGTTTGAACAGCTGCCATATGGAAATGAAATGGTGAACTAAGCCTTCTGTAGATCTATAAATAACCCAGTTGTGAATTTTTTCAAGTGTAAATGGCCATCATATTGGAATGAAATGGCATACCGATCTAGCCAACGAACTTGTTATTTATCAGAAATGTTTGTAGTAAGCTACAACTTGATTAGGCTTTAATAGGTTAGTTATAGCCTCCACAATCTGTGTTATTTAGTATATTTATTCATTTATACAAAATCTGTTTGAAAGTAATTTAGGTTAATTATTATGCTAATCAAGATATTAGTTGATACTACAGTGTTGTATGCCTAAGTAGGCTAAATATTACTAAGTACTGATTAAAATGATTTATTTCAATATTAAAAATATTATTGATTATATTGAAATGATTAAATTTTTTGTACTTTGTCCATATTACAAAATAAATGTCTGAATAAAGCACAAATGCTAATTATGGTTCCACAAGAAAATAGATAAATATTTTTTCTCAATCTCTTCAAACAATGACTTTAATCAATTTTAAACTTATTAAAATAGAAGAGTATCCTAAATGCATTTCCGCAAAACCAGACAATGCCACCTTGGTAATACAAAAGTTAATAAGTTATATCTAAAAATTTAGGGCTGGGATGTCTCAAACCCGGAGTATGAAGAACAACAGCCTTAACCTAGTTCAAATTTATGCAAGTTTAGTTTATTCATAGAAAGTGTGAAAAAAATTCATGTTTATAAAATTGATGATGAGTGTAATACTAACATAATTTTTTAAAACACCTATAAATGTATTTAAATAACATTAACCCTTTGAGTGCAAAGAGCCGATAAAATCAGCCTTCAGATAGTTGTGCCTAAGGCTGAAAAGATCAGTCAGCGAGTTTATCTGAAAAGTACCGAGGACCGACTAGATCGGCTTTTTGAATATTTATTATTCTGTTACTAAATATTGACATATGGCATTGTACTGAGCTTCATTTTATACACAATAAATCAAATAAAAACGGATTATCTATCTTGATTTAATTTACAACTGGTAAAAGCTATTTGCCAAATATAAGAAACAAATTTTATGCTAGTGTAGATTTTCAATATTTGGTACTAATTAATATATATGAAAAGTCATCTCATTATTACTAATACTTACTTTTTTGGAACTTAGTACGTTATGCTTGTTCCTACTTACAGAGAACAATTATAAAGTTGCATACAAATTTACAAAGATCAAAAAATCTATTTTTTGTTTGTATTGTATTTATTTTAAAAAATGTTTAATAAGTTTTATTATTTAAATAAATATGGCAAGTTATAGCCTACTTCCACCCCATACATAATAAAAGAAAGATCAACTCATTATGATTATTTTTTAAGTTATAAATTATTTAGCATAACACTACACGAACACCAGAAGAGTACTTGACACTGAGAGAGGTGACCTGTTATAAATGATTGACAGTGCCACCACCTCAAACTGCCTGGGAGAGTTAATACATGTTAAAATCACATTTACTGTTAGAATCTGAATTGGGGTGAAGAATTTTCATTTATTTTAGACGTTGGCCCTAAGGAAGAAAATCAATTTTAAAATATGATATATAAAGTGGTATCAGAAAATTCCCGGACTGTACTCGCCAATTTTTTTTTACACGATGTACAATCTGGCGCGCCAGTAGCCTCTGCCGCATTAGATTCTGAGTCATTGTGCCGAGTATGTCTAAAAGTTGTGTTTTGTTGTTATTGTGTGTTATCATTATGTAATGGCTGATAAATTTGAGCAATGGGCTTGCATCAAGTTTTGCTTTAAACTTAAGAAATCACCTACAGAAACTATAGCATTGCTTCAAGAAACTTTTGAAGAACATTCGCTGAGCAGAACACAGGTTTTTGAGTGGTACGCTTGTTTCAAGGCTGGCAGAACTTCAATGGAAGATGATAATTGTTCAGGACAGCCTTCCTCGAGCAAAACAAATGAATTGTTGGAAAAAATGTATGACGACAATCGTCAGACAATAAATGACTTATGTAGTAGTGTTAGTATTAGGTATAGAAGCTGTAAAGAAATTTTAACTAAAAATTGAGGCATGCATCACGTTGCACAAAATTTGTGCCTCGGCTTTTGACTGCTGAACAGTAATGTATTGATATGTGTAGTGAATTCAAAGAGACATCTGAAAGTGACCCCACATTTATATCCAGGATCATAACTGGTGATGAAAGTTGGTTTTATGGTTATGATCCAGAAACACCATTGTGTTGTTTGAAATCATCAGCCATCACAAAAATCGCCACGTAATAATAACACAACAACAAAGCACAACTTGTAGACATAACCTAACCACTCACAACAAAGAAACTCAGCACATTGACTCAGCGGCTATTGCGGCAGAAGCTACTAGCGCGCTGGTTTGTAGTCACATTAAAAAAAAAAAATGGCAAGTACAGTCCAGGAACTTTCTGGTACAACCTTGTAATACAATTCTACAACTTGTTTGTTAGGTTTTTAATGTCTTTACAAAAATTTATGATCAAATTGAAATTTACTTGAAATAATTAATAATTACTATTTTTTTATGTTGAAAACACAATCCATTGTTAAATATTCAAAGTAACTTTTAAATAATGAATATAGTTTTTATTAAAAACCTTTAAGCCTTAATTAATTTAAATACCATATTTAATTATTAATATAATTCAACTACCTGTAATTGGCTGGGTTTGCTACAGGAGAAGACACTACACTACAGTACTAGGAAAAGTCCAACCTTACGCTTATCCAGACTCGAGTTGACTGTGGCGTGGAATCGTGGCCAGAGAAAGAGATTCTTCACAAACAGAGACCTCATGATTCTTTCAATACGAGCAAAACCAACAGTGAATGACTCAGGGGAAGATGAAAACGCTTTTACAAATCCTGTCTGCAAATCCCGTAAAACATTATATAATATTAAAATAAAGATTATTAAACTAATAATAATATTAGAAAAGTAGTACATACTTGGTTAAAGAATTTAAAAAGTTTGACTCTGAAGAAGCATATTAATTTTTAACCCATTGACTACCTATTAAAATTCAAATATGTTTACCTTAAGTACCGAATTAACTTTTCATCTTTCAATGAAAATCGTTGGGTGGGTACTTAAGAGTCAATTAAAATACTAAACTACCATACAAAATGTTAAAATTGTATTTTACTAACTTATATTTTAAGTATACTCAAACATATTTCAATTTATTTATAACAATATGTGTATTTTCTTTCTATATGTAAGATTCTTAAGATTGTTCCAGATGCAAATTCCGTACTTTTTTTGCACTCAAAAACTGTCTCTAATCTTTTTCTATAAACTGTGCACACTATACAGCATTTGGAAGGCTTCTCTTTAGTAGTAGGAGGTATTTTGTTAGTAAAGTGGTCCCATTTTATACTCTGTAGTCTCACAGGAGTATCCACTGACGGAAGGATGGCAGTTTTTGATCCTGTTTGTCTACACCTCCCATTGAATTATTGTGCAGTACAACAACATTGGATTTTCCCTTTTTCGTTCTCTTTGTGAAACTACTTCTTCAAAATCTGCCCTTCTACAATAGGTTGAAAGCATTGTCACATCTCTTCTATCTTTCCATTACAAGTAAATAATTTTATTGCTAGACCAAAAGATTTAATTCACCTTTTTTAGCTTACAAGATTTCAATTAATTTAGGCTGTCTTGTAATTTGAAATTTGTACACAACTATTTTTTCCAGGTCTGCTTTTTTACATGCAAAAAACAAAAACAAATCCCCACTCACCATACAAAATTCAAATGAAAATATTTACCCTAGTTACTTATGATAATTGTATTATATTGTTCATTGTGAACAAAATAATACCAAATACAGTTAGGTTTTCATTAAAAATCAATTTGTTACAGATTTTAGAAAGAAAGCTTGCAAAACTGGGAAAACGGCTTGGCATTTAAGGAAAATACTAAGGGCAGTCGGAGGGTTAAAGCTTGCAAGAAAACATTTTAACTAATCACAAGAGATTTTCTTTATAAAATTATATATATCAAACTATCAAATTTAGCCAAATAGTGTTTGTAACCAATTTTGATTGTCTCGTAAATAAATACTTAAAACGAAGTTTTTTAACTGAGCAGCACAACAATTGAGGCTTATTCTGAAAGAATAAGTCTATGTGCCCTTTTCCCAGAAAGTAGCTCAAATAAACCACCTTGTTGTACTGTATACCCACAAAATTTATGGCTTGATATCCAAAAGTTGGCTCTCTGACATGTGTTTTACCAAGAGTGTGTACAGCTGTAATTTACACTATCCATTATGGTGTGAGATAACCTCATTTTCAGTCATAATGTTCTACAGTTAATGAGAAAACATCTAAGTATGTTCCCAAGTGATCATACTCATTATTGTGGGCATGAATCAAAACTAAGATACTTTGAAAATCCTAAACCATCAAAACGTTGTTTGATATGTTCCAAGAATACTAACGTAAAAGTACAGATGAAGACCTGTATCTTTCTTATGTGGAGTACTTTAAAATGTTTAAGGAGCATTTCCGTTACAAATTTACTAAACCAAAAAGTGACATTTGCGACTTTTGGGTTGAATGCAAAGAAAACTTAAATGAGGCCCAAACAACCCGTGCAAAGTGCATCTTCCAGTACACGAAAGAAAATTTCAAAGGCATAAACAGCTAAAAAATGAGTATGTCTCAAAAGAAAAGTTAAGCGAGCATGCAAACTCTGATCATCTTGTTTTGGAATTTAACTATAGACAGAACTATCTGATTCCTCGCCTTAATGTAAATTCTCAGTTTTACAAACGAATGCTTTGGCTGAACGTTTTTAACAAAGTCCATGTTTACAATGATGGCGCTTCTTACTTTTACTGACATATGAAAACCCATTCCAGTAAGAATGGAAATTCTGTAGTTTCTTTCTTGCATGATTGCTTGAAGAAAAACTTAGCAAAACTCCCAAATACTAAAACAATTGCATTACTTAGTGATGCCACTGGTGGACAAAACCGAAACACAACAATGACTAAGTTCTGCAATTGGTTCGCCAAGGTTCATTAGGTTGAAATCGTAACTCTGTACTCAGTTCGTGTTCATTTTTTAGTCAATGTGATCAAAATTTTGGACTGGTTAGAAACAAAATCAAAAAAAGAAAAAAACAGCTCAGCTAAATCTTGGTAGGAAACGATTGTAACTTGTTGAGAAAAATCTCTTCCTTTTGAGATAGTGATGGACAAAGATTTAGTGAAAGATTAGGAAACATCGCTCACACTTCTCTTTTCAGTGAATCCCATATCAAAAATGGTAAAATAGACCATAATGACGTACATGTTATAATGGAATATACAACTGCAGGATCTCTGTTTTGTTATAACACATAAATACCGCCGTAGACTCCACTCTCCTACCTATCCAAGATGGGAAATGAAAGCCTAAACATAGATCCTCAGCCAATCCTCTTTGCTGGTGTCAGTAAAGCAAAGAAAAAGAACGTTAGATCTCTGCTTAAGTTTCTCTTTAGAGAAGATGCAGAATAGATAGAATTCATTTTTGGAAGAATGTAAGCCTATACCCTAAATGTTAATTAATGTAAATAGAGTTAATAAAAATGTGTTTTACATTATTTTGAGTGTTTGTTATTTTCCCTTTGTAAATGTTTTAAAAAAGAGCACATAACAAAACGATGATTATACAATAATATTGGAAATACTTTAAGCCATATGTTCTCAAAATTGAATTTCGGCCTATGTGCCCTTTTTAAGGAATAGACCTTAATTTGACTTTTTGAAATATTATGTCATTAAATAATAATTACTAAACATATGCTTGGAAGAGATATTTTACTTGGCTTGTATTTGAGTATCAAATTAAAAAATTAACATCAAGGACAACATTTAGTAACCAATTCAATTATTAATATACAATGTATTGTTCCTAATTTATTTTATATATAGAATTAAGAGGCATAAATCAAGACATTGGCTAGTGTACAATTTTTAAAAACATCAAGTGAAAACTGAATTCTTGTCAAAACACAAAAAACGTCTAGATGGCCACAAGTTAACTCACTTTATTATCTTGCCTATACAATCGAAGAGCAAAGGCCTCCTGACAAGATTCTAGGATCTTGTGGGCCCTTAGAACGATGAAGCCGGTGATATGAGCCACGGGTACTCTCTGTTTCAGCAGGTCTACCACCAGTATACGAGCTGAGACCATCAGTACTCCTCCTTCCAGGTACACTCGCTCCCTGTAAAACATCTTCAACTACAACCAGCCTTTTACACAATAATTAATGTGTAACAGTAGGTCTCTCTAATTACATAGATAAATTTGGACAAGAACCAATCTGGATGGTCAAATATCTAAATAATTAGATTTTAGCTAAAAATAAATTATTTCTTATAAAAAAGTTAATAATTGACTCACAAAATTATTTAGTACACTTAACAATATGCAACAACTGTTGTAGGCATAGGGATATTGTCCTTACAAACAATACGGTAATGCTGCTGGAACTTACCAGTCAGTCTATTGTTTTGTCAAGTATGTTATCCACTTGATGTGATCAGCTGTAGATGGTCACACTCGGACTGTTTCACCCACTTTAAAATCTATGTCTTATTATAAGTCTCAATAGCTGTTGGTTTATATCAAGTTCATTAATAATGTCAACTTTCAGGTCTGCCCAGCTGTAGGTCAAGGCCACAGTAAGCCACCAATAGTTAGTTCCATGCATTGAAAGCCGTAAGGCGTATGTGTTATCGCCATTATGCATTTTATCATTACTTTTGTTTCGTAATAAGTACGAACTGTTACTGTTCTGATTATTAAATACTCATTTATAAAGAAAGAATAATGAGTGGTCCGATCTTGTTTGGTTGGAGTCCAGTTTGATGTGTGAGTTGTATTCATATGTATAATTCCAGTGTAACTAATTCTCTTAATAGAATAAAGACAGCTTGTAGCTGCTGTAAAACACTATTCTGGTATACAGCTGACTGGGGGCGATTGCCAAGCTGGATAAAAGTAAAAACAGTCTACAAGACAGTAGAAATATATAAACCTATTTCTTTTCCTAAATGTGTTAAGAGAATCTTCAACTGGGATTTCATTAAGCACCTAATATTTAACCCTTTTAGTGCCAGACAAAAAATCAAAAGTTGGTCTGAGAAATGCCAGTGATTTTTCACATAATACTACTGAAGGATGCCAGGCCTATTTCAGCCGTTTTGCAGTGTTTTACTAAAAAAATTGTAAAAATTATAAATATTGAAATATTTTCCTAATTTTTTCATTGTTTTGCAGTAAAATAAATTCCCTTATAAAAAACTATAAAGCAAATTATATTTCAAAATATAATTAACTTAAAAAATTTTAAAAAGTAGACATTTTACTTACAGTTTTTATATTTTTCCAGTTTCACATGAAAAATAGTACTTTAAAAAAATTATTTCACTATAACACATACTATCACTTGAAAGAGGAATTAAAACTGAATACACACATAAAAAGTTATGATTAATATTTCAAAAACGAAAAAAAAATCATGTTAATTTTTTTAGAAAGTTACATTTTCACTTTTTTGTGTTATTTACACTATTTAGCTTCTTTATAAAGCTTATAATATTTTCCACTATGAAACCATTAAAAACTGTCTGAAACTACTTTCTACTTAAAAAATAATGTACACTTTGTAAAATAAAAAAAAATTTACACACTTTTGTACATAGATACTGTAGTTAGGCGGTAACACAAATATGGTGAGGCAAACATAAGGGATGCAATCCTCAAATCATCTGATTCTAATACGGCAAGAACTGTATTCTCGCTAAGTGGAGATCGCGAGTGTTTCATTTTGTTGAAGTTTACTTTTTATGTTAGTAAAACATTGTTAGTAAACTATTTATCAACAAACACTGTGGAAGCAGCAACACAAACAACCAAACACAGAGGTTAGACGTGAACTACTGTATCAGCTGACACAACTTTGTCTGATGCAACAACCACGGCCATTTCTATCATGGCTGAACACCTGACTAACCTTACGATATTACTATTTTTTTTTTTTATGTAGATTGGTTCATTCTGATTGTTTGTATACCAAAAAATTTATAACAAGTTAAAAAATGATTGCGGTATGACTTTTACTCCGAACGTTCGTATATACGGACGTCGGCATTCTTCGGTAGTTATTCAAACGTCCGTGTACACGGACGTTGGCACTAAAAGGGTTAAATTATCTGTATACTGGAAAAGAGTACAAGGCAGTCATATATCTACAGTGTGTGAGTAAAATCGAAATAATTGTTTTCTATTCATGACGTTCACAGTAATTTTTATATACTGATAGTTTTAAGAGATCATTGTTACCACCATGGTTAGTGGTAGACAGTAGAAGTCCTACTTAGAATGAAACCCATCTGTTACCTTTCCGTGTTGGTAACGTCTGACGTGATGACACGAGGCAGAGGCGAGACACCCTGACGCTCTAGCTCCGTTACAAAGTACTCTTCTTCCCTGGAGGCTGTGCCGAGGACCAACACGAGGTTACCAGGGTCACAGTACACCTTCATTAGGTTCATTATCACAGTTTCCAGTCGCAGACCCCTGTTGAAAATGTTGGAAGTTAACAACAGGCACAGCTTTTGCCATTGTGGCCTATGCTGATACTTTAATAAAACAATAACTAGACACAAAACATTATTGCTTAAGATTGGAATCTATACTGTTAACTATTAAAAAATTGTACTACCCTTGATTATAGTCGGAAACAATATGTTTAGGTTGCAGTAAAATAAGCGACTACCAAGACAATCGAATCATCAACATTATCTAAACTACAAAACAATAAAAATATCAGACTACTAAAAATTATTTCCTGTTACCAAAATACAATGTTGAAGGCAGAATAATATTATCTTTAACACTGTAATCGTCTTTATCCTTGAAGTTCTCAATAACTTAAGTTGTGGACTCTGGTTATGCTGTTGCTGCACCGACAGTTACCTGCAGTATCGTAAGCTATCTTGTTTTGTGTGAATAATGAGTTCAGCTCCAGTTCACCTTCCTCTTAGTGCAGTGTCTGGAATCGAATGCTGTCACAGACTTGACTCCTGAAATCTGGAGTCATGTTCGTCTGAATAAATCCCAAAAAAATAGGAAGAGGAAGGTGATCACACTAAGAGGTGAATCAACCCTTCCCAACATAGCTACGTTATGTGTAGAAAACTCTTACTTCTCCGTACTTAGAGATCATGTCAGAAACATCGTAGTAAACTCAATTATGCACTTGATGAGATAATGAGAATACCTTTTCACCAAGATTGCACTATATTTTTATATTTTGTAGTCTAGAAATCTCTGATGTTCAAACGATGTAAAGAGTTCATTTTGAGCTTTTCGTCACCAACCTTTGTTTTTTTAATCTCTTTAGACAAACACAACTCCAGATTCCAGGATTCCAGTCTGTGGCAGTGTCAGATTCCAGACGCTGCATTACGAGGAAGGTGAACTGAACTGAACTCAACATTAGCATTGAATCAACTCTTCCTACTATAAACATATTATCTTGGTTTGTGTTGTGTATGTTAACTTTACGATGAAACTGTCCACCATCATGGAATGAAAGGTCCGATGATAAAAAAATAGTAAACCTTCAAAACATATCACCATAAGACATATACGTTAACTAAATTTAAGCTATAAATCTAATTTTTAGTCATTAACAAATGATCCTGAGCTATTTACAATGAATTGCAATTTAATACTTCAAAACATTTCAGGAACCGGAACAAGAAAGGACGCCACAACTCAATTTAATAAATAATAAATATAAATCGATTTTTTTTTTTAATAAGTGTAACAAGTACAATGGTAGAGTACACAGGACACAGCTCATTTCATTCTTGAGATATCCTGCGGACAGGCAATCTACAAATGAGGAAGTTTTTACAGCCCTCTGGCAGGCAAAAGAGAAAATCTGCCACCTACTGAATGACAGATTTCAATGATGTTCAGTAGAATTCAATGGATACGATTGCACCTTCATCAAACACATTTTTTGTCTATGTAGAAATGAATCTATGTCATGCTACATTTAAAGCCTACAGATGAAATCGTTCTTGATATACACTATGGACAACTGGACTGCGAAGAAGCTCAGACTTATTGTACAGAATGACTTGCCCATCATCAAAAACAACATTGTCTGAATAGAAATGACATAACTTGCAAAATTTCTTGGCCTTAACTCAATTGCTCTTGTGACATCCACCAGAAAAGAGACACAGGCAGATAGACTGACAGATGAGGACCTTTGCCAGAACCCCTAGAGGTAACTAAACAAAATATACAATATTTAAAGTTTATTATTCAATTCATTATCGAGATATCACCCTGAGTTATGGGCTTTGCTAACACTCAGCCAAATCCCATGGAGGAACATGCACCATTGTTGAACTCTATTTTGTCTATATAAAACATACACATAAAATGATGCAACGGACTATCAAAGGACCAGATAAAATGTACAATTGTTTTACCAACCAATCCTCTCAATATGACTTGTTAAAATGTCATATGAATGTGAACTCTTCTGTTTAGAATTTTTTTATTCTATGATTTTTTGCTATTCTATGATCATGGTTATCTATGAGAGCCATATAAAAATTTCACTAATGCTCAACCAAATCCCATGGAGTGACATACACAATCATTGAACACGATGTTCCTCATATAGAAATGAATCTTCATACAAAATTTGTAGTCTACAGGTAAGTTTGTTATTGAGACATCATGTAGACAGTCAGTAGAAATAGTTCTAGCCTTTGAGTAATAGGCTTCACCACACTTATTCAATAAATTAATATGACAAACAAGTAAATGACAGTTGTGAAGTATAAACTTGAGAGAAGAATTTTAAATTGTCTATGAAATATCTATTTACACTCTCTACAAATGATACTGAATTATTTATGAATGACAAATAATTAATCCTTCCTAATGGTTTAGCATTGATGAGCATTGGATTGAAGAGGCTCTGATTACCAAACAATAAACCTTTCTTAAATGGTTTAGCATTTATAGGAATTGAATTGAAGTATCTCTGACTGCAATACAATTCCTTTTAAATAGTTAGGTACCTATGGTGGTCAGATTGAAAACACTTTGATCTTTAGTTGCTATAATATCAAATTTGTGTATTTTATATAACAGGGCATTCATATTATTTATAACAAAATCATTAACTGGTCTAAGCAACAGTCCATGCGGTCACTGTGGAACAGGGTTAAGAATCTAGGTATTGGAAAATGAAATGTCAACACCCCTGTATCTTTCGATCTTAATATAATTAATGATTATTTTGTAAATACTTCAGTAGATCAATCTGCAGCTCGCGATTAGGCTGCTCCTCAGGAAGCGATGGTTGACGGATTCTCGTTTGCACCTTTGAGTGAGGCCGAGATACTGGTGACTGGATGCTATGTCACCCCAATCACACTGCGTACTACAGTAGGAATTATCAATTCCTCATTGAATTCTTGTTTTCTCAGATATTTGGAAACATGCCCTAGTTCGTCCATTGAAGAAAACCTCTAGACCTTAAACTCCTTCTGAACTACGCCCAATAAGTATTCTTTCATCTCTCAAAATGTCTTGAAAGAGTATTTCACCAACAGTTTTCTTCTATCTCAATACCTATAATATTTTGAACGAATTTAGGATTCAGATCTAATCACAGTACCACAACGGCTTTATAGAAAATCACTGATGATATCTGATTGGCAATGGATTCTGGAGACTAGTGACTATTTTAATACTTTTTGACTTTTCTAAGGCCTTTGACTATAATATACCACCCCCTTCTCGTCATCAAATTAAAGAATGGTTTTTCTTATGGTTGTGTTAGCTCGGTCGAGTCCTTCTTACCTCACTGGACGTCGGCAACATGTGAACGATGAGGATAAAATATCTGGCTGGAAAACTACTACGAGGGGCGTTTCACTGGCCTCCATTCTTGAACCCCTTCTATTTTCACTTTACATAAATAATATTACTTCAATCACATGGTATTCAAATACGCAACTTTACGTCAATAAAAATGGGCTGACCACGTTACAATGATACGTAACAAAGTTTTTGCTGGTATCCATATTTTATAGAAGTTTGCTTTGTATTTGCCATTCAATATTAAGGTGGTACTGGTTAAGACACTTATATTACCACACTTTAACTACTGTGATGTTGTGATCAGTGATTTGATTGCTGAGCAATCGAACAGATTTCAGAGTGCACAGAATTACTGTATTAGATTTATTTTAAATCTCAGACGTCATGAGAACGTTTCACAATTTGTTCAGCAGTTATCTATCACTCATGAAACTCATGTGAACCACCTAATAAAAGAGGAGCCACTTTACTATCAATTCCAATTCATAGATCAACAATTTTTAATAGGTCTTTTACTATTCAGGCTTCTTGCCTCTGGAATGTTCTCCCTGATGATATTAGAATTATTTAGGGTTGTACGTGATTCGGGGCGAGGGTCAGGATTTTGCAGTAGCAATAACTGCAAATAATAACTCCACAGTTGTGGAGGCAACCAGCGGTGGTGGTTGCGGTATTTGTGAGGTCAGACAGCGTGTTTGAAGTGGTTATTGTTCTTTTTAATTTCTCTTTAACATTGTTAGCTTTTTTTCTTTATCTTTCATTGAGAATTATATTTTTAAGCTCATTAGTTATTTTATGTGATTAAGCAATTTTGTTCACATTTTATTACACAGTATAAGTATGTTAACAGTTTACATGTTTCTCTATTCAATTATTGTTTACTGTATATAATATAAGGTTGAGAGGTAGACTTCACAGCCCTCACTCTGCCTCTTTAACATTTTCACTGCTGCCTCCTAATTTCGACAACATTCTTACACTGCTGTAATAAACCAATTATTTATAAAACACAAGAAAAAAGTGTTTATTACTATTATGCTGATATTTGTTTTTTTTTTTTTTAGTAAAAAACGCCAACAAGTCCATCAGTAGTAAAATCAGGATCATTATCTGTATCATCTTGGAATAAATCATTACTTTCACTATCACTTGAAAATCTGAGTAACTCTTCTAGCACTTGATTGTCTTCAGTACTGTCGCGATTCATTGCATTTACTCAAAACAATCATTGTAAACTAAGTAAAGCAAGCAAAACAATAACAAACGGCCGCCGTGACGAGTTCGTAAACAAACCACATTTTCCTGATATTCCAGATGACTGCCAACAACATTTCATAGCTCATAATCCATAGAGTAAGAAATAAAAACATGGAAATAGAGAATGACTATCAATGCCGAAATCTAAATATGTTAAAATCCATTTTTATTACTGTAAAAGTTGGCGCCATTAAAAGACTTCGGCAGTCTAAAGAATTCTATGTGCAACGTCAAATGATGTTGTCGGCAGTGAAAGTGTTAAGAAAGAAAGAAACACTTCTTTATTGAGGCGAAATTAGTACCATATGGTCCTTTCTTACATTTAACCTCTTAAAAAAAAATTAATCTTAATAATGCAAATTAAGGCTTTTTAACTATAACTTACACTTACGGTATTCCATTCACTCTTCCATTCACACAGTCACGATTCAAAGAGTAGCCCTGCCGCCCGCCATGATCATCTGGTCCAGGTATTTTTAATTATATAATCATTTTTAATAAAGGCATTTTTACAATTTCATTTCAACTTACCTTGCTGCAACAAGCAATCCGTTTTCGTGAAGAACATCCAGAAACATCTGGTTCTCGTATTCCAACATTTCTGCTGCCGTCATAAGAACAAAACTTCCACAAGAATATTAAGAAAAGTCCACAGCAGGGCTGATATAAAACCACCTTCTGATTCTTCTGGCTCTTTTTCCTGGAACACGAAAACAAGGTAAGATTAAGGAGAATTAGGAAATAATGGACAGGGAATTCTAATTTGAAGGGATAAAGGTAATGTTTTACAGAACATTTACTTGGAAGATTTTTAATTATTTCTATTTAGAAGAAGTAGAATCACCTGACAATCCAGTTTTATTACACTTTAAACCAGCAGGTGCACTAGTAGAAGTGTTACTAAGTATTAAAGTTTCATTGATTTAAAATTAGTTACTACAACAGGTTGAAATATTTGATACAACATGCAATAATTTGCTTATTTATATAAACATCTTTAAACAAGTTGTTTTTTTTTTTAATTCTGTGTTTGCATTGCAGTGTACTTTTACATATCTAAGTTTATTAATATTACAGCTGTATGTGTGTGGGAGTACGTGCGTATGTAGGTGTGTACAGAATACAATTCTTTTACATTTATATTGCTGAAATTCATACTGATTTATTTATAAAGCTATATAGAAATATTAATTAATTTATAAATATAGATTAATTTTTTTTAATTAGACTTTGAAAAAATATATAAATAACTAAAAGGTAATGCTGAAATTAGTCATTAGTTATCAATCACTATACAAAAAAATCAAATCTTATCTGGTCTTATATAAAGATTATAGGTTAATATGTTAAAGTACAACCAATATAAGGTAGTGACAACCTTGGCCCCAAAATACTTTTTGTAAATAGTATTAGTTTAGCCTTATAACTACTGAATCAACTTAAAAATGAAATTTATTTTCAAAATGTGAACAGTACCATGGAATCATTTTTTGTAGTTATGCTTAACCCTTCGTACGCTGAAAGCAAGTTGTATAAAATTGCTCTAATGCTAAATTAAAAAAAAAAAAATAATTTTTAATTTTTCCAGTTATATTTTTTTTAGGTTTATTGGTATTGCAACTGATGAAAACATATGATAGTTTTTATATTGCTTTTATTTTATTTACATATGAGTACATATACGAGGGTCGTCCACAAAGTAACCTCCGTTTTGAAATAAAAAATAAACCAGTTGAGATACAAAAAGTTTATTATATAAATGTTAAAACTACAGCTTTTCTCTACTTTTCTACATATTCACCATACAAATTCAAGCACTTATTATATCTTTTAACAGTTTTTGAAATTCCGTCTTTAAAAAAATCTGCCGCCTGAGAACGTAGCCAACCTGTCACAGCGTTTTGAAGCTTTTCATCACTCGCAAACCTCTGAGATGCAAGCCACCGCTTCATATACAGGAAAAGATGGAAATCACTGGGAGCCAAGTCCGGGCTGTTGGGGGGGTGGTCAAAAACGTCCCATTTGAACTTTTCCAAAAGTTCTGTTGTTCTTTGAGCTGTATGAGAGCGAGCGTTGTCATGGACAAACGCAACACCAGATGTCAGAAGACCACGACGCTTGTTTTGAATCACTCGTCGTAGCCGTTTTAAGGTTTCACAGTAAGCTGCAGCTGTAATGGTCGTACCACGCTCCATAAATTCAACGAGCAAGATGCTCTTAGCATCCTAAAAAACTGTAGCCATCAATTTTCTCACTGTAAAAGATTGGCGAGCTTTCTTTGGTTTGCTTGGCGAAGCGGTATGACCCCATTGCATTGACTGTTGTTTTGTTTCGGCATTCACATAGGCTACCCAAGTCTCATCTCCTGTAACGATCCTGTTCAAAAACGTTTCTCCTTCAATGTCATACCGAGTAAAAAGTCTATGGCAGAACTCATTCTTTTCATTTTGTGATCATCGGTGAGCACTTTTGGAATCCAATGAGCACAAAACTTGTGATAGCCAAGTTTTTCTGTCACTATCTCATTATCTCATGCACAAGACTTCGAGAAATTTCAGGAAAACAATCTGAAAGTTCCAAGATTGTGAAGCGACGGTTCTCGTGAATTTTTTCATCCAATTTGTTCACCAAGTCATCACTGACGTGAGATGGCCTACCACTCCGGTCTTCATTGTGAACATTCGTTCTTCCATTTAAAAAAAAAACGAACCCATTGACGGACTACACCTTCGCTCATAATGTTTGGGCCATACACCGCACTCAATTCACGATGAATTTCAGCTGCTGTGTAACTTTTCGACCACAGAAATCTTATTACACCATGCACATCACACTTGGGGGGATTTTCTATCACAGCGCTCATGTTTTTACGTTGTAACAAAAGATCGCACGATGCTCTCCCTTGCACAGCTAGAAGCGTACTGAACGACTACGCACACCGATGTGAGAATGGCGGCGCTACCCCCACTGATCATCGCGCCATGTCCAAACGGCGGTCACTTTATGGATGACCCTCGTATATGTAAATATATACAGCAGTATATAAAGTACAATACACTTTTCTGAAAGTAGCAAAAGTTAGCACAACAGTAATTTATATTATTTATACAAAATTAGTAGATAATGAAGGGAACAAATCCATGACAAATATGGAATTTATAAAGAACACAAAATGCTACAAAAATCAAAAAGGCACACTAATATTGGACTTGTGTGTGGTAAATCTCAAAACACTCATCTGAGTGGAGGGCAGGCTTGGCCTGACATGTTTAATATAGATATATAGTTTATCACATTATCGATATGGATAACCTTGCACAACA